>NC_047154.1:19213906-19513906 GCF_009819705.1 Hippoglossus hippoglossus | reverse complement strand
CTACGGTTTTACTATGTACTCAGGAAAGCGCTGACGAACTGGGAAATGTAAAGCGGTTTTCTTTTTTTTTTTACTTTTCCTTCGTTTGCTAAGCACCTGTCTTTTCTCTTTTTCAGCACTGCCCTGATTTATATTTTTGCAAATCCCTTTCACCATAGAGCATTCAGTCCTCTACTTGGCTCTCAGTATTTTTTGCAAATGCCATAACTCAGCAGAAAATAGTACATTTTAAATTCCTGTCTCTAAAATTACATTGCATGTCTTGGGGTTTGTTCCACACAGCAACAATAACTAGTGCCAATAATTTGATTTATAGCCGGTGATGCTATAAATTTAGTCATAGAGTCCTATGACTTGGCAGCGTGCGGGTGTGTCAGGCGGCCATGTCCAAACACATACACTACACAGCCAGATTAGATCAACCAGAGATACAACAGAAAAGTCAACAGATTCTCAGGAATGACTTCTGCGTCATGTCAGGCTTTCTACTTCTCGAATCAAATTTGACATATAATCAATTATTTCTCAAGTCGCTGGCTTTGAATGCAACATTCATTAATTACGTATCAGGAAATGCTTGTAACACCTACTCACTAAAATAAACATGGAAACAAACCGGGACATTATTCTCTTTTTTTCCCCTTCTCTCAAAACAGCTCAATCATTGAAACAACAAAAGGGGGAAAACCAAGTTTATATTCAGCAAAGGAATGAAACAAAAAAATATTGAAACAATTGTATGCTAGTAAAAGATAAATAATAAGCTTGAATTGGCAGATTTTCCATTTTGGCTATAACGTGTAGATCTTATGTTTGGTTTAATGAAAGACATTGTGTCCAAATAGGACTTAACTGATTTAAAAAGCTGTGTGAGGACTGACTCCATGCCTCTGGCTGATGGAGGTGACTACAGATCCACAAAGGCTCTTTGTGCACTTTTTGGACACAATTTATTCACAGTTCTCAGGGGTTACTCACAAAATAAATAATTTTATAATTTCAGAACATGAAAGGAAAAAAACCTGTTTACATCAGCGTGTGCCTCCTAATATTAAGCTACATCCATACTTCTATGTTTTAGTTTTAAAATGCATCCCTGTGGCTACATTTAGCTGCTGTCCACAGAGTTTAGAGCTCCTAAAAACTAGTACAAATCTGCATTGTAGTACAGAAATGACTTTTGGAAACAATGACTCACATTCGCTTCCTAATTGGTTCTCATCGTGACTTGACTACCAAGCGGTAAAGACAAAACGTTGTAAAGTAGACAAAATACCTGCTCTTACTTTTCACCATTGTTGTTAATTGTTTGAAGTATTTCTTGAATGAAAGCAACCAACTGCAGAGTAGACAATCTGCTTTCTGTGTGAATCAGCAATGGCCACAAGCTATGGATTTTTAGATGTATTAGTATGGATTGAGATTATCACTGATACGGAGCTAAAAACTTGTGTGAACGGAGCTTATTTTCACTTTGAAACGAAAACATAGTAAAGACACGTGTTTGAAAGGAATGACTGCAGTAAAATAACTGTGACACGAGTGCTGTGTCCAGGTAAAGGGCTCTCTGAACTGCGATGGAGTGATGGTGACTTGCCTGGCTGGCCTTGGCGTTGACGTTGCCCTGACTGAAGAGCTTCTTGACCACAGCCATATCGTCCTCTTCCTTCACAGTAGAGAGAGCAGCCAGCATGATGGCCGTGTAGCCCGCCTTGTTCTGCTTATCCACGCAGCACACACCTGTGGGAAAGTCACTTTACTACTCTGTGTTTAGGCATATAAATGGACCAGCTTAGCTAGAAGACTACATGAAGGCTAGAGAAGTTAGCTGTAGCTCCTTAAACTAGCATCTTCTCCTATTTCATTAAGTGATAAACACACAGAAATACACATAACAACAACCTCAAGTAAACTAAGGGCTCCTCTTGTCCATCAGCATACAAGTAGCACAATCATCGAGTCTGTAAGGCGTCACTCTTTGTAATCGCTAACCTGTGTCCAGCAGCAGTCCAACCACGCCAAAGTTGGAGTGGGACACACTGTAGTGAAGAGCTGTGTTGCCGTTGCCGTCAGTCATGTTGACTACGTGTTGCAGCAGAGCCGACGACACTTCAGAGAACGCCATCAGGTAGTCGGAGACCCGCGAATGCTGAGCCATCTTGGCACTAGAGATGCGGAACCACTCGAGCTGCACAGTGTGGGTGCTGGAGAGCTGAGGGTCCAAAGTCAGGTTATTATTAAGAATTCATTGAATCTGGAAAAACTGAATCTGAGGCATTCTGAAAGGAAATGCTATTCTGAGGATTTCTATTGTAGCTTATTTATGCTGATTTCTTATTCAGATTTTATCATTTGTAGATACAAAATAAAATAATTTGAGTTAGTACACTGACTTACTTTTTGCTGACTTTTTTGTTTTTGTTTATTTGTTCATTATTTATGTTTGATTGGACTAAACAATATCCTCAAACAATACAATCACGCAGCCTTCATCAAATATTAAATTCCTGTCATTTGCATTATTACAGTGGTGAAGTTAAAAGTTGAACTCTGTGATAAAATGATTTGAAGAAGCATGCAGGGACGCACCACTTCCTTACTCTTCAGTGTTTTAATGTCATCGTTCAGGTGATTCTTTAAAATGAGGCAAGCTTCACGCATTTTTGAGCTCAGCTCAAACCTGCAACAAAACAACAAATGAATGAAGTCTAAAAACAAAAAACTCACCGCTTTCTGCACATATATTCTTTTTCTATTTCTATTTCTCCAAACTTACAGGAAACTAACTAAATATATTATTTTTCCCAGAATAACAACCTACTTCTCTTTCACAGCATCAGATGAATAACTTTCAGCTCTCAGAGTTTCCTCATCGGTGTCGCTCTCGTCCAGGTTGACATTCCTCTCCTCCTCGGACGTTTCTTCCTCAAGAGCAGCCTCGTCCTCCTCTGTGCTGCACTCCCCTTCCCCACTTTCTCCAGAAGAACTTCCATCTTCCTCCTCGTCCTCTTCTTCCTCCCCCTCTTCCTCTTCACTGGATGTTGACTCATACCTGGGAGGCACAAATATTTGCTGTAACAAAGAGCATCGATTCCTAACTAATGTCCTTCACATTTTTGGACCTGGTTGTCTCTCTCTTCAAAAGCAGCACTGCAGTTGGTGAGTTTTTTGTTTCTCATTTCTAAAACCTGTGACCTGATGTGTGTGCAGTGTTATTTTAAAACCTTTAGACCTTCTGCTGTGGTAAAAATAAAAATTAGGTTTCATGTTACCCACCCTCCATTTAGAATACCAACAAACTGCAGGCTCTTCTTGCCAGTGGTGCGATTTTCACCCGAGTTACTCCCATCCTTCCTTTTCATGATGGATTTCAGCAAACCTATTGTCAAGTAGAACAAACACAATGGTCAAACAATAGTTCAAACAAAGTACACCAGAGAGACACATACCTCACACAAAAGCAAGACTGCCGATAGAACAGAGACTACACAATATTTCTACTTCTCGATTTAAATCTGACGGGTACATTGGCATTTAATTTAGTACCTCGTTTAGTAATCTTTAATTTTACTTCATAAGATTTTCCAGGGTTCCTTATAATTATTTGGACATAGATATTGTGTTTAGTCTCTCCATTATTCTCCACTTGTTACAAAACATGAAATAGTTCTTTCATTTTAGTTAGTAAGTGCATTCATGAATGCTGTTACTTATGATGCATTGTTGTGTTTTTATCATGATCAACCTTTGACTTATACTGTGGAAAGCTACATATTTGAAGCAGCCTCTTATGATGTGCTAAACCTTAACCTAGAAAAAAAACCTACAATATCCTAAAGTCTTAACCTGTCTTGGTGTCGCCAGCTTCCGTTTTCTGTCCTTGGTCGTCCTCTTGCTTCTCGGCTGTGCTGACAACCTCTTCCTCTGGACAAACCTTGTACTCAGCGATGGTCAACTGTCTCCTCTTTGGTGCTGTAACTTTTTGCTCCACAGTCTTTTCCTCAAACAAGTTCTCCCATTGACACCCAGTGCTGACCAGTGCAACAGGAGCTGGCTCTGCTGGTTCCTGTAAAGCATCCGTCTGGGTGCCCTGTTCAGTCTGATCTGCTGTCAGAATCTCCCCTACACATGCATCAGTCACCTCTGGACGGCATAAAACTGCAACATCTTTAAACTCAGAAGTCACTGTCTCTGTCTGGACATGCATCGTGTCTGGTTTTGCAAGAACCCCTTTCTCAAACATGACCTTAGTGGTTTTCTCTTCCATCTTGGCTCTAAGCATCCCTAGGTCGTTGTCAACCACACTCAACTGGTCCTCTAGAGCCACAATGGTCTCCTGCTGAAATTTAATGGTGTCTTGTAAGGTGTCAATCTCCCGCTGCGCCTCGCTGGTCACTCCAAGTAGTGACTCCATGACCCAAACCTCAGCCTCTTCTGTCTCTACGCTGGCCTGTACCCCCTCCTCGTGAACCAGAGGGGCCTCTGTTTCTGTACATTTCTCACAGACATTCACCTTGGTGTCTACGGAGGCATCTTTCACACCCTGGCGGTGGTAGAAAACAACAGAGTCCATTGGCATGTCGTCCCCAGCAGCCACTGATTTCTTCTCAACAGCTGCAACTTTCTGTGGAACTTTTACTAAAACTTTTGATGAGGGTTCTGGAGTTTTCTCTTCCTTCCCCTCAAACTTCTCTGTCAACCTTTTCAGCTCGCCAGATTTTCCAAGGCCGGAGTGACCAGGTGAGGTTGGTGCAGTTTGTTTAGCATGGATATGGTGGTCACTTTGGCTTTGAAGGGTCTCTGTTGTTTGGGTAGAAGACTCTTTGGACTGTTGCTTCTGCTGAGCCACCTCCATGGCTACTTTCTTATCTTCCAGGGCTAACAGGAGCATGTCTTTCTCTGCACGAAGCTTGGCTACCTCTCGCTCAAGTGCAGGAACACCCTTTACCCTTTCTTCCATCTCCTTTAGCTGCTTCAAGGCCGTAGCCATCTGCTCTCTAACTGTCTGCAGCTGGCTGGGAGGGATAGGAGTCATTGCGGTGCCAGTAGCAGGGGTACTGCGCCCTGAGGTCTGAGGACTGGGTTTAACCCAGTTACTCTGCAGAGTGGATAAGGAGGGTAAGAGCTGTTTGGGAGGATCTGCAAGCTGGAATCGGCCGCCATTCTGATGCTGGTGGGTTTGTTCCTGCTGTAGCCGCCGGCTGGTTTCAAGGAGAGTCCGCTCAACTCTAGGGTTTCGCTGCGGTGGAGGGGGTGGCACTTTGGCTCCAGCAGACAGTGGAGGGACTGTGAGGAGGGTCACTGGGGAAAGAGAGAATCCCTCACAGGGTGCTGACCCAAGGCGGTTGCGTGGTGGTGGCGGTGGAGGAGCTCTGCCATCTTCACTGGCAGGGGAAGCTAGAGACTCTGTGGAGGTCCAGCCACTGGTACGCCCGCCCACGCTCGTGCTCCTCTGGGAGAGTTTGACCCCTCTGCCCAAGCGGCGGGAGCTGATAGGTCCCCGACGGAGATTGTGCCCACTCTCTATTTCTTCTACATATTTGAGGAAATCCAGATCCAGCTGGAAACCATATGGAGTCTGAACGGAGTAGGAACCTGTCTGGTCAGCCTCCTCCTGATTGGAGTAGATGAATGGAGAGCGCAGATCTGGAAGGCAACAGACGAGTATCTTAGAAACATGCCCCGTTTCCTCGTAAATAAACAAAGAACTATCTTGTTTATTTCTGTGTTTCCTAGCTTCTAATCATCCACTTTTTTTGGCACATTGCATATTTTCTTATTATCGTCACCAACTGTCATTCAGTGGAATATCACATACATATTTACATGTGCATGTTTACAAAACAATCGAACAAAGAGTGGAAATACAAAAACAACAACATCTTTAGGCAGTTTCTTACCAGGCAGCTTCGGGTTAACTTGCACCGACTGAGTCATTTTTCAGGACTGGGACCTTTCAGCACACACAGCTTCAAATCAACACCTGGCTGAATGAAACACAGGAATTATTTTTTCGTGAAGCTACTTGAACCAAAAAGGAAGCAAAGTGACGTCATTTCTAAAACATTACACATTAATATCATTTTTCTCCTTAAAGTCAAGAGGTGCGTGTTTGGATTCTCTATCGTAGATTTCTCAGCAAGCATCGACCTCATGTGCTCCACATCAACATATTTTGTTAATGGGAGACAGCTGTACACAACAAATAACAAATACAGCCCATCTTCTAACGTGGCAGATGCATCTTTATAGAAGTAGTAAACGTACAACAAAGTGCAGAAAAGGCCTGAAGAGGTTTATGTGTTTTCTTGTTGGCACTCGCAACAACCTGCTACTCAATTCAAAGGAAGGTGAATTCCCTTCTTTCAGAGATAAAGAGGTTTTGTTAAATGGATGGCTTGTTTGCTTTTCCTCTTTAGAGGTGTTGAAGGACGTTGAGGCTGACATCATTCATACCTCAGAGAGAGAGAGAGAGAGAGAGAGAGAGAGAGAGAGAGAGAGAGAGAGAGAGAGAGAGAGAGAACTAGCCTTCCAAGTGGTTGCTGGAGCATTCAGAGGATCGTCGTTATGGAAGTCAAAAATCTGATTTCCCTTAAGAGTCTTTACATATGCCAGTAAGACCTAAAATACCTGTCTGAGTGTATGCGTGTGTGTGTAGAGTCTGTCGAGTGAAGATAGCAGTCATGGGAAATACCTCAGAACAAAGTCAACAACAAAGCTGAACATTGTCCAAAAACCTTCAAACGGTTGCTGCTCCATTAACAAGAGCGTTACACCGTCCAGCTCTACTGAGAAACCACAGGATTCTCCTCACCACAAGGCCACTGACATTAATACTGCTTCCCTGGGAAATCAATTATTCCCCCCAGACATAATGTCCATTTATCCAGACACGTGAAAAATGCAGGAAAATAAAACTGGGTGCACGTGGCAGAAGTTATGAACTGCTTTTTTCTAACACAGAAAACGCTGCACATTAACAAATGAAATTAAGATTTACACCAAGGAATCAATTGTAAACAAATAATCTGCCTGAGGCAGGAACTGAAGTTCACCATTTACTCATTCACCATATCATGCCAAGTATAAAGCACCTTTTTAAAACACAGATACAAGGTGATTTACAAGTACAAAATTAATTGAAGACAAACCATTACAGTTTGGAGATCAGACAATGGAGTAAAGAGTAAACATGTTCCAGATGCTAAAGATTACTGCACCTGTGATGTTTTAAAGCAAAGCAGTGTGTTGTGGTGTGTTGAAGGAAGCGCACCTCTCAGCCGCTCAGTGAATGATTCATGCAGCTGGAGTTCAGGCTGGTTCCCTCCTCACTGCTCCACACAGCCCTGGAAGAGAGAGAGAGAGAGAGGGAGACACTCAGGCCATTGTACCAGAGCAAATATCACAGCAACACACAAACTAATAAATGCAAATGTTTGAATAAAAAGGTTTGAGGATGAGACTGATGTAAATCACGTTACGCCGCTCAGTCACCAGATCCCAGAAGTTAACACCTTTGGGAGCAACAGACAGATCTCCTCCACCAGCGTCACCAAATCTGCAGTCACCCGAAGCTGATGCCGTAAGAAACTGAAATCTTCTCACCAATTAAACCATTGTTACTTTGCAGGAACAGAAATAACTTACAGCTCATCGTGAAATAACTACGACCACTGCAGTGCAAGAGCTGAAGTCGCCGACGCTCGATTTAGTCTCAACAGTTCATTCCTCAAATTATTCTGTTCTGTCCTATTATTATTTTCATTATTATCATTATCAGCATTACTATTATTATTGGCACCATGATCATTGCTGCTATTATTATTAATATTATATGTATTAATAACATCATTACATCTACAAGAATCCCTATTATTGTCGTCACAATAACAACCAGTGTGCCAGAGCTTAAATACAACAGTTGCACAACTGTTCCTGCTCTCTCTCTCTCTCTCTCTCTCTCTCTCTCTCTCTCTCTCTCTCTCTCTCTCTCTCTCTCTCTCTCTCGCTCTCTCTCTCGCTCTCTCTCTCGCTCTCGCCCTCTCTTCTCACCTTTCCACCCACCTCTCCCCTCTCCCCCTTTTCTCTCCTCTCACCCCTAGACAGTTGGTCGCCCACAACAAGCCTGGTTCTGATTCATCCTGTTAACAGGGATTTTTTTTTTTACTCACTTTTGCTTTCTCATTGTAGGAACTATTGGGTTTCTCTTTAAGTCTTGACCTTAGTATGTAAAGTGAGATCATGTTAGTTGTGATTTTGAATTAAAACTTGATGTTATCACAAACGTGTCTGATTGAACTACGACCCCTCGGTGTGCTCACGGGGCTGAACTCTTCAATCCAGTCGTGTCATTGGATAAACAGTGACATTAGATTGTTTTTCAAAAACACAGCATTTATTTAAACCTATGAAGCACTGCAGATTACTCACTGACATTGGGATTCTGAATGTTTGCACGCCAGCTCTCTATAGTAGAAAGGATATGCTAGTTGAATGACTAATGGTAAATATGCTGTATTTATACATATATTTATGTCACATTCATAAAGCACTTCTGTACGAATCATCCATTCACAGGGGGATTTGGGGGATTTACTAAATTCTTTTCAACTTGCTGACTGGAGGAGCCGTGGATAAGACCACCGACCTTCCGCCACCCACTGGAGGAGCAAGTTTAGACCCCCCCGACGCACGACTTGTGTAAACTGTGACAAGGTAAAGCTCAAACTTCAATGTCACAGGTGTGTAAGGTTACAAAGAGTGTCAGAGGTTGCTGTGTCACAAAAAGACACAGATCTCAGTTTCTTACATGTAACTCAAAACCACTGAACACAGTCTCAGATAAACTAACCTGTACCCTGCCCCTGCCCCCCCCCCGCCCACACGCACGCACATAACCTGGGATACACGCAGTCGTTCATTTAGTCTCAAACACACACATACACACGCACAGATGTGTTTTCCGGCAGCCACAGGCACATTCCTTCACTGACACATGCTGCTGCAACACGCTGGTCCCCCTTATGACTGACTACTGATAACCTGTGAACACACACACACACACACACACACACATTCATCACATGCACAGTTCATCTGCTGGTTCAGACTGAGGCTGACAGACAGTTTATTGTCAAAGAATAAACCACAAACATTCAGTCAGACAGACGACCAATTAGCACAAATTACATTATGGGCCATTATGGACGGAAAAACCGGGTCTTCTCCACCTGAAAACAGTGTTTCTGGTCTGTATCTTATCAGTCGCTGCTCTGTTTCTCCTCAGTGTCTCTGTCAGCTGCTTGTCTCAGGTCAGACCACAGCCAACATGATGCTGCAGCGTCCCGACCAATCAGACGCAAGGTTTTCAGGGCTGTGACCTCAGTGCTTCACTTTGGTCCAAATCAGAGACAGGAGTTCAGTTTGAAACCAAACTAACCAGAGTTTATAAACAAGCCACATGATTCACTGCTAGTTTGTTTATTGATCAGTTTTAGTAACGTGTAATCCAGCTTGGTTGGATAATTTGAAGACATTTTTATAAAATTTATAAATTAAAATAACTCTTCTCCAACCATATCTCCTTTTCTGTGCTTAGACAATAGGTTAGATGACTTTTTTTCACTTTAAATTTGTGTATAAACTTCATAATCTCCATTTAATTTTTGTTTATTTTGTTCTTTCTCAAAGTTATTATATTCAGATTATCCTAAGTAAACAGTGGACAGTGACACCAGATTAAACATTACAGAGAATGCCAAGCACATGTGATGGAGACAGTTTTACCCAGATACACTCCAGAATGAGATTAGATCAGCAGATTTGGGAACAATCACACTCAGGGACTTTCAGATGTCTCACCAGAGTTCAGATGGCATCATTTAAACTTCAGGCACAAGTCGAGGGTCTTTCTTCTTTAACAAATCAACTAAAGTGAGAGGAAAATGTGGACTAATTAGAAATAAAAAAGCCAGTTTAAGTTTTAGGCCTTTTCCAGGATGGGACTTGACAACCTATAATGTTGTCTCCATACAAGTGCCCATATGAGAATATGAAACAGATTTGTTTGCTGTAGACGACCATACATTGGTGTAATAATGTTTCTGAAGCTTAGATGAGGTTTCAGTCGTCAAGTTGATTGAGTATCTTCCACAGTTATAACCTTTTTAGTGCAGATGTCACTATTCTCACAGCCAAGCAGGTTAGATTTAAATTCAACAATCCATCCATTCTATACTGCCTATCATTTAGTGTTGCACGAGAGCTGGAGTTCCTGTGTGCACCCTGGAAAGCTCACAGAGAAACAACATTTCACTCTCACATTCACACCTACGGACACTTTAGAGTCTCCAAGTGACCGTACCCCAGTCTGCATGTCTTTTGACTGTGGGAGGAGGTGGCATTAAATCTAAATACCACCTTTGATAAGACAGGACGTGGGTTTTAGACAAAAAAAAACAAACAAGGCAGACACTTACAGGCTGTTGGAAGTTAATGTTGAGGCAAGTATGCAGATTGTATTTTCAGTGATGGATTTCTGCTTTAACTGATCTAGACTGATTGTATCTGCAGAATCGTTTTCAATAAAACGGCATCAAATAATCCACCTGACTTTATCTGTGGTGCAGCAGCATTGAGACGCCATGAAAAGCTCATTAAAAACAAGAGGAGCAGCAGAGAGAACTGCAGCTTCTAACCCTAACCCAAGACAGGTATTATATTGTGTAGAGCATTATTTATAATTAAAAGCACAACCTGAGCACTCTCCTCACTCTGCTCCTCTTCTCCACAAACCTCATCCTCCCCTCTGTTTTCATTCTTTACTTTCTTCACCTCCTCACTTCTTTTCCCTTCATCAGATCCTCTCCATGTTTCCTCGTCTCCTCTCATCACAAGACTGTCATTTCTCCTCACATGACTCTCATCTCTCCTCTCACCCTCCACGCACACACAAACCCCTCAGCTCAAGTGTTGCTGTTTTTCTCTCTGATTTGATGACAGGCAGCAAATTACAGACTGCAGTGAGAAGCTGCATTCCTTCTCTGCTCTACACCAAGAGTCCTGACCAGCTGAGTCGCTCGCTCGCGCACACACACACACACACACACACACACACACACACACACACACACACACACACACACACACACACACACACACACACACACACACACACACACACACACACACACACACACACACACACGAGTGCCAAGAGTCATTATGACACTCACACAAGCCCCCCCAAAAATTACCTTTAAATGCATGTGCACGCACGCACACACAATCCCATATTTATACAAAGACAATATGCTGCTTCATTTTGGGCGTACCACTTTAATTCAGTGAACTCTAACTGGTTCTATTGTGAACAGATGGCCTGCGTTGTTCTTTAGAATCTATGACGACAAACTGAGTTCATGTTACATTGTGATTAAGTTTGAATGCAGTACGACAATCACGAGGTTTCTGAGCTTTGTGAAACAATGTCAATAATAATAATGTAACTGTGACGACCACTTGAATGAAAAAACTAACCAGTGGACGACAACATAACTTAATCTGACCCTAATACCAATAGTAGCTGCATCCAATGCTTCTTTATCTTATGAATTAAGTGGTACAGTCACTGAAGTATCCAGAGTTTCTGCGTTTGACCAATTAGTCCCATTCTGCCTAACAAACACTGCCACTTAGGTTTGGAGAAGTGGAGCTCCACACAAGGACCTAATTCAGTCCCTGGTTTCCTGTTGAAACGCAGCTTTAGAGCCTTGAAGAGGTTCTTGGTTCCCTGGGATAGTTTCTGTGGCCGAAACACCCTGTTGGTGAGAGCACCATTATAATTATCAACAGATATGACAAAACCATGACCCACATCATCAATGTAAACGGACTCAAACTGTGGTCAGAGCGGCAAACCATGTGAGCAGCTCACTTTACATTCAAACCACAACACTGTGTGTTTTCTTTGTCATGTAAGATTTAATTCACTTGACCTCGACCTGTTGACTTCCAGCAGACTCAGGACATTTATTTCTATAACAATCTCCGATGGATCAGCGTTTCAGTGACCATAAGTGTTTCCCCTAAAAATAGAATTTGTTATTCATTCGGTTTTTCCTCGGGTTCGATGGGAACATGTGACGAGCACCCGGACTCAATTGTGAGCTTTTACTGTAGAAGAGGACACTGAGTCGTCCTGCAGTCAGTTCAGTTCATGGCAGAGGAAATGTTGTGCTGGCTTGAGGCTCGGGGCCATGTTTTGAAACCGTGACCTCATCCCCAACGCCACCCTTTTCACGAGAGGGGAAGCCAGAGAGGCAGGGGGGGGGACAGGGAGGAGAGTGAGTGAAAGCCGACATCCTCCCTCACTGACAGCAACTTTCTGACCACTTTACATGAGAAAAAGGCCCATTCAGAAATCTGGACCCACACACAAAGAGACAGATACAAACCACCAATACTGGCCTCCAGTCTGATGCATACCATGCTCACATACACACTTTGTTTATTATACTTCCTCAGACATATTTCTTATTTTAATACTACAATTAGTTTTAGGCCGTCGGCTGATTAGACGATGTCTGGATTATTGTGGATAAACATAAAAATCTTCTTAGAAACCACAGAACAAAGACGCTCCTTGTAACCGCAAAAAACGTGCCTGAGAACACTCACGTTTTTCATTTTCATCTCTACCAAAGAAACCCAGTCTTGTTACAGTCTAAACTAACTTTTTGTTGTTAGTCTAAACAAAAAAAAGTTAGATACAGCCCTAGACGAGCTACTGATTATTACACAAGATTCAATATTGGTACGATTTAATTTGCTTCTTATGAAATATGCTTACTTCAAGGTCCATTTAGTAGCCATTAGTGCTTTCAATCATGACTTCAGCAGAAGAACCGCTACTGAATTAACCTGAAGCCTTTTCATAAACAACTCAGATGACGACAACTGATGTGAAGAGGTCGGAATCTGCTTTCGAGACAGTAAACAAGTGAACAAGCAACCGCACGTTGTGGATATCTTTATGGATATATTTCTATCGCTGTGCGCTACATCTCATGTTGCCTTGCTCTGATTGGGTGTCTTATTGTTCTGTGATAATCGACGATAACGCCCACTGATAATTGGAAATGTACTGGAGAGGTCTGACTCAGAGGCCAGATCCCGTGGGGAGGCTACAACTGCACGTTTTCTCTTGTTGTGGTTACTTGTCGTAAATAGTTGTCAAGGGTGCATGATGTGTTCAATGTCTGCTCTGTGTAAAATTGCCGCATGCACAGGAGGTTATTGAAAAAGTGAAAGGAACAGACTGAACTGAGCAGTCGCTTAGAGTTGATATTATCTCTGGCTGTGAGATATGACTCCCTGGAATCTAAAGCGAGCTAACAGCTAACCAGGACATGTGTTTACAATTAAGCGGATTAGTTGCACTAAATATAATTTAATCAAAGAAACAACAGTGTTGAAAAGGAAGTTGTAAAAGAAATCAAATCTGCAGCATTAATCATATGAAGTGCTTTCTGTAACATTTGTATTCATCTGATGTAACTGAGCGGACAGTGGTTAGCACTGTCCCCTCACAGCAGGTTCCGGGTTGCATGTTCTCCCCTCGTCTGTGTGGGTTCTCTCCCAGTACTCCCACTTTCCTCCACAGTCCAACCACATGCAGATTGGGGTAAAGTTAATTGGACGTGAATGGTTGTTGTTCTCTTTGTGTTGGCCCTGAGATACGTTGGTGAAGATCTAACCCGCCTCTCGCCCGATGTCAGCTGGGATTGGCTCTCGCTCCCCTCAGAGGATAAGCAGTATAGATAATGGACGGATGATGTAACTGAATTGAGAATCAAACTGAAAATAAAAGAAAACGATTCCAGACTCAGAATCAAACTACAAGATAAGAGTCAAGATCCTCGCCTCAAGTTGAGATTGTTTTTACGATGCCAATGTCAAGATTTAACCTGAACTTATCAGTTGCTTTCTACAACAGGATCTCAAAGCAATTGTCCTTTTTCCAAAACTTTTGACTCTCATCCCAGTTAATCTAAAACATGAACCCAATTTATAATCCAGGACTCAATCTGTTGTGGAGGGAAGATGAAGATTTCTTTCATGCCTTCATCCTCATGAGGCCATTCAGGCCTGGAACACGGGCCTCTCTGCTGCCGGGATAAATCTACAGTTTCCTGAAGGGAAGCCCTCTACCCCCCAATAAATCCCCCTCACACATATATATACACACACACACATCCCTACATGCCCTGTGTGAGACCTCCCATTGTCTCCCAGTAGGAACTTGGTAGGGGAGGGGGCGGGGGTCCTGCCAGGAAACCCATCGGACTGTCCTGAAAGCTGCTTCCTGGAGGCAGCAGGAAAACACACACACACACACACACACACACACACACACACACACACACACACACACACACACACACACACACACACACACACACACACACACACACACACACACACACACACACACACACACACACACACACACACACACACACACACACACACACACACACACAGAGACAGAGAGAGAGCACATCCTGCAGCCGACATCACATGATGCATCACACTGACGTTAGATAACACGTTATCACTTTTGGTGAGAACTCGGGTGTGTGTGTGTGTGTGTGTGTGTACACTGAAGCTCACACACACAGCAGCGCTCTGTCACCTCCATACACACGACTCTGCCACCACATGCCATCTTTCCCCGATCTCTGCATCATATCTACATCATACTTCACATCGTCAACATCGAGTGAGTCCCACTGTTCAGACACAAAAAATATTCCTTAATCAAAATCAGGTTGACTTCAAACATCACGTGTCCTTCCTCTCCTCCCTCTTCCTTCCAGATTCTCCAACACAATCACGCACATTCAGCCTCCACAATGACGCATTGTGCCTCTTTGTGGCGACGCTGTTTTCGAACAGTTTAGTGAGGCCTCCCAGCCCGCCCCCCCTCGTGTCACAAAATGTCACAGTGAATTGAATAAAGTTGCTGGGGAACTCCAACAGTTGGACAGTTTCAAGATGAAGAGGCAGTGTCTGGTGGTGGAGCGCTGGAGGCTCAAACTTCTAATGAAGACGCACCACTGTCCAGGACTGTTGACTTCCAGTGACATCTATCCACTGCTTCATTCTGAAATATTTTGGATGAAAAAAGTTTGCCTTCAAGTGCATTACTTTTACAATGATTTAATTACTTTCCATTACTTAATGAATTATGTTAAACTCTGTTATTTATCCTCCTGTACACATGATCATAACAATATTAGGGGTTTATTTGATTTCCTGCAACTGACTCTTATCGCAACACTTGAGTCTTGTGACACTTTAGCTTCTGGTTCTCTGAACTCTGCGGAGGTGGGATGTTTACCATTAACCGTTTCATCGTTAGCGTCTATCGTTAGCGCCTGAGAGGTTATTCTCCGCCAGAGTAAACAGTCTGTCCCCAGTCTGACCCGACAGTATGTGGACATGCTGTTTCTCAATAAAACCCAGTAGACAAGCTGCCCACTATGCTGAGGACTGACATAGACCTGGCCTCTTAATAAATGTGGATCACGGTGATTTTCCACTGAAAATGCTCAGTTAGATCTCATGTGAACTGGAGCGACTGCATGCCCATCGTGGAAACTTGTGACGGGGTCGGATGACCAAAGACGGTCACAACTTTATGGATGTTTTCACAGTTCACCAGGCCATCAAAGCAGGATTTTTCAGGATATATACATTTCCAGGATGTCCAAGTGCAGAAGTCATTTAGCTAATATTCCAAAAACCCGATGAAAATCAGGATAATAATGTGAGTGTAAATACACACAGTGACTGGTTTCCAATTTGTTTGAGTCCAAAGAAATCTGTGGTCTTATTTTGTCTCTTTTAGAATAGAATTGTATTAGTTAATTTCAGTAAATTAGACTCTCATATAGGATGGTTAATCCAGCATCAACGCAGCTCACGCAGATCCCAGTGTACGTTACCTAAAGTTCTTGTGCACATTCCATCTTATTCTCACTAATAAACAAGACCCCAATGTACTTAAAATTAAGCACTTGAGGCAGAAACGTGTTCCCAACCAGAAGCTGTCAAACCACCATTTTCTGGCAGAGCACCATAGACTCAAGAGTTAGAGATGATGACCCTCATTACAGCTGCTTCACACGGAAAATCACCCAACGGCACACTGCTGGTCATGGTCCAATATGAACAACAGAACTTTAGGACTGTGCACCAGTTGTAGGCACTTTAGATGTTTGGATTCTTATCCATCGCGTAAAACCATCTGTTCAGTCCCAGTTCATTCTGGAGCATGACGACAACCCCAGACATTCAGCGAGAGTCACACAGAACTGCAGCGTCAAGAGGAATAAGAAGTCCTGCAGCAGACGGTACGACCCCCACAGACCCTGAACATCACGGAGTCACATGAACAGACAGAAGACACTGAGACGGATTAAACAAGAGGAGGAACTGTGGTTAATTCTCCAAAGTAAAGCCAAAAGGCCAAGTAGACCTTGAAAAAGTCCTTCAGCAACTCAACATGCTCATTCATTCATCGAGCTGAATGTTCATACATTTCATTTAGAGTCTAACCTTCTTTTTTTTTGCATGTTCTCTCCAGAGATGAAGGAATACAGAAACAATTTGCATTTGTTGGGGAAAACTGCACTGTGGTTTTACATCCAGTAAACATGGAAAACCACAGGACCATAGACCTGACTGTAAAGGCAACATTGTGCGTTTCTTTCTGGAAACAATGACGTTGGCGTCATTTTACAGCCTGAAAAGCTGCAAACAGCACGCACTTCATATCTTAACAACAACAGCAGCAGCAGCAGCATCCAGTCAGCTGAGGCTGAGGCAGACCTATGCCTGCCGGCTGGCCGTCCCTCCCTGGAACAAAGCAGTGCTCACAAATCGAGTTTTCCCCAATTAGCCAGTTTCCAGCCCTGATGTCACGTTGCACTTCGGACCAAACACACCTTGTTTTCCAGATTTGTTTCCCCAACATGACAATCGAACCATAGAAGTTTCTTTATTCGGCTCAAATATCAGCAGCATTTGACCAAATTTGTCATCAACTTTCTCTCCTTTCTCCTGTTTTCTCTACTAACAAAAGCTTTTTGTGTTTTCCAGACAGACAAATAAAGAGGTGAGCCAGCTCAGAGCGTCTTAAAGTTTGTCTAAGTTGACCTAGATTTGTGTTTAGGAGACTGTGACCCATTTGTCTCTGTTACAACAGTAGCCACAGGAGCCTCCAGATGTTTGATTTGCATAAATACGGAACAAGACCAGATGTCCGCCTCTGCTGTTTTCTGCCAAGAAACATCTTAAATGTGTGTCTGTTATCGTGTTATTTCCTTCACTGCAGGAAATTATACCAGTTCAGCATCTCTTTGATGAAGAGGGTCGTGGTAATGACAAGGCAGAGGATGTGTGCAGGTCTTTGAAATGTCTGCCGGAGCTCCTGAGAACACACCTTCATCATCGCTGAGTTGCTCCTGTGGAAAATACATGTTTGTGGGCTCTAATTCAGTTTCCCCGATGTAGGGAATCACCGAGCCTCTCAGATTCAGGCTGCTCATTATTCCTGTACTCCCAGTGAGATGCAGTTCGATGTCTGCCAGAGATTGCGAAACTTAATTAAGCATTTGGTTGATGCCCTGCAGTCGACTCTGAGACAATGATTTCACCCAAATGGCAAAAGACCGTTAACATTTACTTTGGCTTTTATTCAAATCAGTGTTGCTGCCTTAGATTATTTATTGATTTTCTTTTCTCCTTGTTTTTGCAGTTTCAGTTTCATGTTCAGTATAAAAGGCAGAAGAAGTTGTGACTTGGCTTCATCACTGGTTACTTCATGAGGAATTACAGCTTTACATGTCAGTTATAAGACATTAATAAGAACTACTAGATTGTAAAATCCTTCTGTTTGGGTTTTCCTCATTATAGCATCACATGTTTTACCGATACTATCAAGTGTTTTTTTTAAAAAGCAGCAGATCATATGGACTACGGTTAATTTTAGAGCTGCAACAAGTGATTATCTTCATGATCAATCTGCAGATTAGGCTGATGATTTCCACTAATACCTGCAGGTGACTCACCTGAAGTGCAAAAATCACAAAGGGCAAATAAGAAAACGGATTTTGTCAGCATTTCCTTTTTGTTAAAAAAACAGCCAGTTCATCCGCGCCTCCATGTTTTGTGATTTGTCATCGTGTTTTGGGAATTGCTGTTGTGTGTTGTGATTTGCACGTCATGGCTACTGTTATTAATTACTCAACAATAATAATAATATAATAAAATTATATTTGCTCTTATTAATGGTTTGAAACTGATCTTTAAAAAGAGGCGGGCTTAAGTTATTCGCCATAATAAAACCACTCGATATCACCTTTAATCCCAAACAGAAAGTAGCACCAGCATTATCATGCTACATAATATTTTAACGCTACTCCTCAAAGATAAAATAAACAAAACAAGACATGGAAGTTAGAGAAATAAATAATATTATATAAAAGACTGTTTTCATTTGCAACTGTTTCATTTCAGCACTTAAAGCTGGTGTTGGGACCTTGTTCTGTCGTCCTCTATGACTTCATAGGGCAGTGGAGCTTTTCCACAGGCTTCTCTGTGCTAAACACAACATTTGCTCCATTATGAGCCGGTGAACAGAGGTGATCTCTGTGCTGCAAGGGTTTTGGGAAACCAGGCCCATGTTTCAGAGTGTGAGACTGAAGTTCAAGGCCTCACAGAGTCGTTCCTCTGGCATCAGATTCAAAAGCAGAAACAGTGCGGACGTTTTCAAGACGGCGACAGAGAAAGTCTGAATACAACCACAGAACTTTCATTGTTTGAGCCAATGAAGGGAAAGTTGGGTTAAAAGGTTTCTGGCATCACAGTGACTTGCAGTCAGCGTTTCCAAAAGCTGTCGTGGTTTGGTGCTTTCTGGGCGAAGCCGACGGTTTAGGCAGAGCAGGAATCTGATGAGTTTGGTGCTAACGCCACAAGAGTCTAAACTTTTTCAGCATTTTCACTTTTTACCAGTCAAAAGAACATTTTAAGATTGATTATTACTACCTATAAATAAAACTTGTTTCTTGCCTGGTAAAGTAAATAAATTCCCCCAGATGCTGCAAAACTCCTGCAGTGTCTGGTTATTTTGGTGTTTTCCCAAACTGATCTCAGTGCACCGAGTTTGATTAGTGTCTCTTTCCCAAGCCCTGACACTACTTGAGTTAACGTTGGTATTTTTAGCCCCCTGCTTTTCATTTGGTGTTTCTCAGGCAGGGGGGGAGATAGCACAGGGAGGAGCGCGTGATTGGACCACAGGGGTAGACCTCAGTGACAGTCACGTTTAAATCCATACTGTGGTCAGCAGTTTGTTTTCCTGGGCATTTTACATTCTTGAGCATCAACTGCTCGTAGGCAAATGTGACCTCAAGTGTGAACCTGCCACAACATAAGAGACAGTTAGTGTAAAATTAGGTTGTACTGGTTCTGGTTGTATTGAGTTTTCTCTCAGCTGATTAAAAGATAAAAACTACTGAAACAGTTAATTTCAGTGTTGCACTGGCTGTTTCTTCATTATGATTTCATTGTAGTTCATCTTATGTCTCACATGCACCATCCTGCTGCCATAAATCCCTCCTACACCACCAGATTAGTTTTAATCCACTGCTCAAAACAGAGGTAGTGAGTGAGTAGCAGCAGCTAATATCCACAGTATGCTGAGATTTAAAAAAAAATATGTAATTGTATATTTGAGAACTAAATATATATATTTTATAGCACGGACTGAGCGTCACAGACATGGTGAGTAAGTCAAAAAGAATGAATGCACAAACTGCATTATTGGATTAGGCCTTTTATGCAAGATACAGTATGTGAAGTGTATGCACAGCTCCTTATTCAGTAAGGTCTTTCTTTATTTTACGTTGGCTCTGTAGCTTTAACCAAAGAAAAATCTGTGAATTCATTTTTCCATAGAAATAGATAATAAAAGCTTTTGTTGCAGATTAAACTGTGCTACATTGAAAACATAATATATACACTTTTCAAATATCTAATACATAAAATGCTGAAGTCCCACGGTTTATGAAATTTACTTATTTGTTTAGAATCAAACGACTTGCGACGAGACAGGGGTCAATCAGACTTCAGCTGGGACCAGGGCCCCCTTTGGCCCGACCCCTGGATCCGCCCTTGTTGAGACCACAAAATAACATTTTATTCTCCATCTCTAAATGTGCCTCCTAATTTTCTGATCACCCTAAATGCTTTATCTTGAGATTTATTGCTTTTATTCTGAGATACAAAGATGTCGTTATTACAAGCTCTCCCAAACTATTAAACTATTTTTTGGAAAGGAAAGAATGTAATTGATTGAATTCATTGAAAAGCAGAGAGGGATGACCTGACGATAAGATCAAGTGAGGACAGTCTGCAAAAACATGAATCTGTCATGAGACGATTTTTTCCTAACAAAACACACTCAAATCTCTGGAAAATTTAGTAAATAACTCGTGATCCTGAGACTGTCGGGGTAAATACAATTATGCTGCACAAAACTCCTGTAAATGTCACAGTACCACCCAACTTCAGCCAGAAAAGACACAGTTTAACGTACAGTACGACCTGTGGTTAACAGTAATTGTACAGGGTCTCTGTTAACAACAAACTAAAGCTGCTCTCAGACACTGAATTCAGTTTGTTTTCTTGACATTTTCCAGAGGGGCTGTATGTGAGAATGCAAGCAGCCGAGTTAGTTGCTCCGGACATTTTCCAGAGCATGTTGATGAAAACTGAACTGAAAAAAATATTCTAATTATACAAATACTTCAGGATGAAAAGAGGAGCCACACATGAAGAAGACGCGGACGAAGAGGTCAACTTGGAAGGAGATGGAGATTTGAGAGTTTCTGGTGATAACAGCAGATGTTGGTGTCAAAGTGCTGTAAACAAAAACACGTGGTTTCTGCATGTGAATGCTCTACCAGGCTCCGCCCCTTGCCTTAGCGCTCTGGACACGTTTCTGTTGTTGTGGACGCGCCTGAGCCGGAGACTCTCCAGCTGCGCTCCTCACATGTGAAAGGGAAACTCCAGACCCGTGTCCGGACCCCAAAACGCCTTCAGGCAAATCAAATGTTTTTCTACTTTGTGAAAACTAGGACTGCGTAGAAAACTCTGCCGCGTCTCTCAAACACCCCAAGCTGAACCTCTGCAGAGCTTCTCCTGCTTTCAGTGTGTGGAGCTACTCCATCAGGGAATCGGCCATGAAGCAGAAAGAGGCAATTTCCATTTTCAAAGCCTGGATGCCTGCTAATTAAGATGAAAGCCTCCTGCTATCAGGTTTCACACGGGCTCCACACTTCAAACTAATTGTTGCCTCAGAGAAAGAGGCTTGAAGTTTAAAAAGGTAAACAAACCTCTGCGAACTTCCAGGAAGAAGAGAACATGTTTAAACATTAGAAGAAGAAAAAAAACGTCCTTCAGTTAATGTTGTGATTGTAAAACAGCGGACATCAACTAAAAGCTTTAATCATTGATCAAATACAGTTTGGCCTCAAACTGATAAACACACAGCTCTGATTTTAGGTGGAAGAGTTGTTGCTGCACACAGAAAATGTAACTCCTCTGATTCAGCTTTGGACTCCTACAACACAGTCAGAACCACAAACTGCAGTTTTTTACAGAATTATAGAACCAGAGATATTGTCAGTTATAATCCACACATTGTTCTTCCTTGTCAAAACCTGGTGCCTACGTTACCCACAATGCAACTTGACACATGACAGTTTATGTGTTATGTGTTGTGAGTTGTTCTATAGCATGTGAAACAGGACATAAACACATCAAATTAGTTGACTCCGTTCTATTAGTGGTGGATTTTATTTCAATGTATTTGTATTGTATACGTTTTTCTTTTTTGTCGTCAGTGTCAGAAATTCCCTGTATCTCACACTGAGGATTATGAGTCGTCGTCGTTTTTCCCCATAGGGCTGCTCCTAATTACTCTTCGACTGATATGACATGATCTCTGGAATCTCTGGAGTTCCCCTTCAACTTAATCAATGCTACTTCAAAACTGCTTTCAATTCAATTTCACATTCAGGATAAATAAGAACCGAGTGAGGCGATGCCAGTAAAACGTTCACAAGACGCTCAGATTTACAAACCAGACGACGATCTTCAGAGACATGGTGAGGGAGACAAAAAGAAACAAGCTGCAGCTGGACTCATGCTGCGTTCACATCACATGGGATGTGGAATTGTACGTTCGCATCATTGGAAAACTCTTTGATTGAATCTTTTAAGTTTGTCATGTGATAGTAGAGCTGTGTGAGGATAAAAAAAAAAGTATTGTTTCATAACAGCCTCTGTTGTTTATTTCACTGTGCCACAAATCACACTTTGTAGGAATTATTTTTCATACTTTGGGTGACGCTTTACTTTTTACTTCCCAAACAGGAAATTTGCAATAATGCAAAACAGAAAAAACATGGATGGGAATCAATGCAACACTGAACAGAGTCATTCAGAACAGTCACAACAGAACGAGGAGCTGGAACCAGATAGAGGTTCAACTTCTGTAACACAGCTTGGGTGTGAAAAGTCCCACATAGACCAAAAAACTATTTCTATGTAGTCAAAACACCACAAATCTCTTTTACCACCTTCACAATAATCATGTCTAGAGATGAAAACTACTAACGTACGGTCGAGTGCTCAAAACTGACTCAAGACTTCTCAGAAGGCTTTTGCCTGCGACACAACAAAGGGCAAAGAATCACAAACATGGAAGGAGATAACGGCTGCGAAGACATGACCGAGATAAACACGTGTGAAAAGGTAGAAGTAACGAACAACGTTATCTGTATCGTTATCGAGAGGTAAAAATCAGGACATGAGATTGTGGTCGTATTGCAAATCCCAAAGTGATGATTGACATAAATATTAGATTCATAGAAGAAAGACTGAAACTGAAGCAGAGTTTTGCAAACCCACTATACTGCCTATTGAACCAGCCAGTTTTGCTGTTTACTCTTGAGCCCTGACTTGAGCACTAGCGTGTCCGTGTTGTCTTCTTTTCTCGCTGCATCATGTCTCTGCAGCACGTCGAGTGACTCTCAGTGTCGAGGTTCTAAAATTAAAAGCACTGGTAATAGCTCTAAAAATATGGCAGCATGTAGTTTATTAAGCAGCGGGACCCACGAGCAGGAGGAAATCGAATTTAGCGGTGATTTAATAAACTGTGCTCAGTCTGTTCTAAGTTGTAAACAAGGTGAGAATGTATGAATTGAAAAGTGTGTGTGTGTGACAGGAAAAAAAATAAACTAACAGCACTAACACTCGTGTCAGACAGAGCAGAGAGTAAATGTCCAGAGTATCAGACACTGACCCCCCCCCCCCCACACACACACAGACACTCAGCCACCTCCAACTAAACTTACAGAGCATCTATTTTTGAGGCGACTGCAGTAAGTCAAACCCCAGGCTCCTGTTGCAGAAGCACTTTCTCCAGAGGGAGCTCCAGAAAACTCTCAAGAGCTGAACACCGACTCAAAAGGACGATTTTATCTCTGCTCCAGCAACAGAACAAAGGAGCTGCCATCGTTTTACCTCAGAGGTCTCGACTTAAGATCCTGATTTCCTGCATTTCTCAGAATCTCATTCCACAACCCATCAGATTTAAATTCCTCCTCCTCTATTCATCCCGTCATTAATTGTTTTTGGGACTTGCACCAAAGCCTGGATGGTGTTTTTTTTTTTTTACCTTTTACGTCATTGTCAGGTATTAACCTCAACCGCAGCTTCTGGAAACAGCTGGACGTGACCTCCTCTGCAGGTTGTGGTTAATCAGACTTAACATGATATTGTGTCTGCGTCACTATCGGCCGAGCCAACGTCAGAACATCCACAGCTTTCAAAACTCTGCTCTGGAAAACCGAGGAGGGCGAGAGGACGCACGTCGTAATAACAGACACTTCTGACAATAGAGGGGGGGAAGGAGGGGAGGGGGCTTTCCTTCCAATGTACAGCCTCACCCACAACAGTGTCTGAGAGAAAAACACTTCATTAACAAGGCACTTTTCGAAGAAGGAGCTAAAAACAAATATGGGCTCTAAAGGAAAAGAGGGAGAGACAGAATAAGGTGAATTCAGTAAAACTAAAAGTATCAAATCAATAAGAAGCCAAAGGTTAAATCTGTTTGAAGATATATATATATATATTTTTTTTTTAAATGAACAGATGTGTCTTTAATGAGAAGTTAGGGAAGTCCCCCCCCCCCCCCACAGTTGTGCAGCAACAACCACAAAAGAACAATATTTAATTTCTCCAGAGAAAACTGTAATCTGAAATTATAGATAAGGACACGTTTCATCTCAGACTGTCGCAATGAAAACACCAGTTTCCTTTTGTCGTGCTGTGTCGTAGAAATGACTTTTTTAGGTGAAGCACTGTTTTCAAAGAGATGTCAAATAAGTTCGAGAAAATCCTAAAATAATTAATTAAAAAACTAATATTAGCCGTAAGTGACAGAGTTAAAGTCAAAATACTGAAGGAAAACACTTGTAAGAAGAACTTTAAAAATAAAAGTGGACATTACAACACTATAAAACCAAATAAACCATAAACTCGTTGCTGTGAGACACTAGATATCCTGCACACGTTCCTGCAGCCAAACATAACTTACATTAAGTTTGTATTCCACCTTGTATAAAGTTATTTAAAAGTCTATAAAGTTGTTACAGTCACTAAGGAGACAATAACATTGGCTGTGATCGATAAATCAGCAGAACTCAGTGAGGAGGTTTCGAACCAAAAACCCACGGAGCGTGAATCGGTTTTAAAGTTTCCTGAGAGAGTCGATCAGTCAGGAACTAATGAGATAATCAATCAGCATCATGTGTGGTAATCGATCCCTCGGGCTGTTGGCTCTTACCTTCTGGCTTCTGCTCGTCCGGTCACACTGAGTCTGCTCATGACTTTCAGATGAAGGTAGGGAAAGTTTGGGAGGAGAAGAAAATCACACACACACACACCCACACACACACAGTCACACACAGACTCACACACACACACCACTGTCAAGTTAAATACACGTGTCCGGTGTGGGATTTCAAAATAAAACTTTGACTTCAACTTTGACATTTAAAAAAAATAAATTTCAATTTCTCTACCACCTTTCTAACAGTCATTGTGTGTGTGATAATGAATGAAGACCTTTCTGTTGGATTTCTTCTAGAACTTGTGCTGTAGTTTACGGTGGCCGAGAGAGCTCAACACATGCAAATAGAAAATAACACGAGAAAATGTCCGTCCCATTCCCCTACTATTCCTACAAAAGAGCAGACACCACTTTGTAGGATTTTAGTTTTTCTCGTGTTTTGTCTCCTGTTGTGTCTTTGTAGTAGTTTGCATTTGTTTTGGGGTGTTTTTGTTTTGCAGATTCCATGTCTCTTGATATAATAATTTTCCATCTATCTTCACTCAATTTGTATTTTGTGGTCATTTAGAATCTATTTGTACTCATGTTACATATCCTTGTAGTCAGTTTGTGTCTGTTTGTGGTTGCTTAGCATCTGTTTATTATTTTGTGTCTATTTCAGTCTGTTTGTTTCTCTTTGAATTTGTTTATTTAACTTTCCAACAAGAAGTATATAAACTGTCTCTTCCTACATTCCCGTGGCCTCATTTTACCTTGTGCCCCACAGGCCTGTTCAACAATTCATTCATAATACTCCCAATGACACTGATGTTATTACAAATAAGGTAATAATGTTTCCAATCTTTCAGTACCATTTAGTTTTTAATATTTGTTTCAGTAAAATATGAATGTCATATTTTGCTAAATACCAACCTGCTTGTGCTGTTTCCTCCTGTGGGCGTGTGTCCATGTAGCACACGTGTGTCCATGTAGCACACATAATGTTTCAGTGTCAGCGGACATGAGAATGTGACCAAAATAAAGGAGGAGAATGATTGAAACATTTTTCTGTCGTTGGCTTCTGTGTGCTTTTATTGTGAAAGCAGAATCATGCCTGTTCCGGTAACTTCCTGTCTAACTTTGTTGTTTGACTCAATGACAGACAGCTGGATCCTCCAATGAAAAACAACATCTGGAGCCTGTGGGCGGTGACGACAGAGGGGCGGGGCTTTCACCAGTTTAGTCAAATGGCGCCAAAGTGACGAGAAGCCTCATTAGATTTATATATAACCTTTATATAATCCATTTGGACCCACATTTACATTATGAAGTTTAGGATAGACAAGTAAAATTATTAATATAGTATTGAATAGATATAGTATCATATCGTATAGATATACTATAGTATAGATTAAGTATATTATGTATATAGAACACTAGTATGTATACATTGTATCATATAGATATTGTATAATACAGGTGTAATATAGTACAGTATAGACATAGTATAGTATCTATACTTTACACCAAAGATTTACTTACGTCAGCCTCATAAATCTACATGTTTGGTAGTTTGTGTTCAGGTTTTTGACGGATGGTCAAACAAAAAAGAAAAATGTGAACTTGTTAACTTGAGCTTCAAGAAATAAAGACATTCTTCCCTATTTTCTGACATTTTATAAACTGAACAATGAATTGATTATCAAAAAAACAAACATTGTGAGGTATTGATGATGAAAGTAATAATACAGTAATTTGATCAAACACATCATAACAAATGAGGTTAATATAAGTTTCCCAATTTTGCCTGGTTGCTTATCCAGTTGAAAACAGAAAACGTGTTAATATAGAAATAAACATCTGGGGGTTACCCTAACCCTACACCGAACACTGATAAGAAGTATACATGTACTGCAATATCCGCCATCCAGCACCTGGGGGCGCTGTTGTATTATATGTTTGAAACTATCAGAGGATCGTGGCACTTGACACCAACCACACAAGCTGCTCTATTACACTGGAGTTTTCTACTGAGAGACTGTAAACAAGTCTGGGAACCAGCACAAGATAAACAGTCTGAATCCTCACACAGGGGAGGACGTTAGGTTGGATTAATTAAACTAAACTAAATCGTCACAGTGAAGTTGAGATGGTTCAATTAAAAAATACTTCATTTTAATCAGTCACATTATAAACAGAGTGTGAGCTCATCTACACCTGTTACAGAATGTCACAAAATGTCCTGTTGTCGGTGTAATGACGGTGACATGAGTGAAGGTGAAACTACAGACGTGACATAAGAAGATTTATGTTATTTCTGGGCCTCATCATGTGGACTCACTGTCTAAATGCAGCACAACACATAATGTTTAATTCTGTGTGTGTGTGTGTGTGTGTGTGTGTGTGTGTGTGTTGCTCTGGGAAACACAGACATTTTTATTTCCTTTGCCAAGGAGATTTAGTTTTGTCTACGTTTGTGTGTTAGCTTTCAGGATTACACAAAAAGCACTGGACAGATTATCACAAAACTTTGTGGGAGGATGTGGGACGGATCAGAAAAGAAAACATTCAATTTTCTCGCAGCCCAGATCAGGAGGCAGATCCAGGATTCTTTTTCATTTTCTTTGACATTGTGAAATAGGGTCTTTTCCATCATTTTCATTGATTTCTCAGAGACTAATTTGTGGGTCTTCAAGAAAATAAATCTGGCGTCTGATATTTACTAGTGCAAATAAAAAACTGGATCTAGTAAAATGACATGTGGTTTCATGAGAGGACTGTTGGTCCTTGGCGGAGATGTGCCTTCTACTGGCTGCCAGGTTTAGTTTAACTTTCCACTGCCTGCAGCTGAAATGGTTTCGTTTTGACTGTTAAAGCTATTTAACAAGGCCCATATTCAGATGATGTCATCGAGATCATAACATAAACAGTCTTCATCTTTCACATTTTGTTTTGACAGTGGGGTGAGTCCGGAAGAGCAGGATTTCAAAAAAGGTCAGATCTAGATTTTGTTCAACTCTGAGAAAACATTTAGATTATACTGTTTCATTCGGTGCATTAAAGATAATGTAGCAAACATCAAATTCAGTCTTGATTTTTGAAGACAGTGATTTGACAATGAAATCTAACTCATGGTAAATGTAATGCTTTTTTAGAAAAGCAAATAGAAGAAGAAAAGCAAAGGTAACTATGGGTCTCAGGAGAGTGTTTACCTCTGCCAAGGCCCAACTGTCTCATTAAATATAAAGCTGCACCAAAGTTTACACATTCTTAGATATCAGTTCCCTAAATGTGTCAAGACTCGTGAATTATTCTCTGGGAAAACAAGGGAAAATGTTGAACATCTTGCAAATCCTGGATCCGTCCCCTGATCTGAATCTGCACCAACATTTAATGGGTTCTTCTTCTGACCCAAACCACATCTTTCCACCAAGTGTTGTGGTAACCCGGTCATTTGGTTTTCTGTAATCTTAATCCTAAACTCATAAACACACACTCAAACCAACCAACAACTAACTGAATTGTCAAATTAAGTATTTTATTGTGTTAAAGGTATCGAATCTGGTTTGATTTTTCCACTGTTACAAAAATGAAGTCACGCTCATGGATTTGACAGATTACACCACATAAAATATGAAAGATAGAAACCCTACAGCTAACTTCAGTCTTAAAAAGTAAATATTACGAACCAAACTGTCAACCACATCTTTTTCTTTAACAGAAGTGTTGTGACTAAAACACAGCGACGCTCAGTGTGTTTAATGTGTGCAGGCTTTCACTCCACAGCTTTGTTGGACAGGAAGTCCTGGCTTTCCTGAGACCACAGGGAACAATGCAGGGATTGGCGTGTGTCCGTGACCCAGCAGGAACAAAAGAACATCCATGCATAAACGATTTAATGATCAACCTGACACTGTCAAAACACTGCGCACTGACACAGAGCCAGGAAAAGAGCTGTGAACCGCCCCACCCTGGAGAAGCTGATTCTGATCAATACTGAATCCAAGGAAATCTGTGCACTTAAAAAAAAATGCATGACAACACTGAGATTTCCATGGCAACGAGACGCAAACTCCATCTGTCAACGGTTGAATGTTGTTTGTCATCTGTTGCCTCCAAATCAGTCTCTTTGTTTTTAAGCCTCTGCACCCTCACCAGCTGTGTCTCTGTCCATCCGTCCCATTCTCGTCAACACAATATCCTAGTGTCTCATTTGTGTAAACATTCACTTGGACTCAAGCATGATCTCAACTTGTTCTCAGGTCAAAAGTCAAGTTCACAGCAGAAAACACATTTGTCATGTCGTAACTAAAAGATGTACACACTGTGATATATATTGGGAAAAAAATTGAAAATAAAAAAAACTAAAATAAGGATGGAGCATGCATCTTCACCTCCTTTTCACCAATCATGAGTCGGTCTCAGATGTCAATCATGACATGTCACTCCATTTTTTATTGCATCAACGAAAAGAAACTTCCTGGAAAACTTATGTAACATCAGAAACATCAGTGTGATAACAATGACCCTAAAATGACAGATATCATCTTTTAGAAAAATGCATTTGATAGATACTCTGACTTTTTCGAGCAAGGCACTGAAAGAGAACGAGTATTGGACTTGTATCTATCAAGTGGGAAGAGATTCGACTCCAGATGAATGATAGTGTTGCTCTGTGACTGCTGGACGTTTGTCATGTCCCTGAGGTTGTTTGTCATAATGACTTAAAAAGGTGATAAGATATCAGTGTTGTGTTTTCAGCTCTCTCAGCTTTAGACAAACTGCAAATGTGATGAAGATGTGATTTTAATAACAAAAACTAAGAACTGGTTAATGTTTAAGGGTTTTAAAATTAGAACAACACTAGCGTGCAGAGCACCAGAGTCCAGTGTCCTCTGGCCGATCTCCTGGTTTGGCTGCTGTTATCGGGAGATGGCGATAACCCTTGACTTTAAGGTCAGGTTGTTTTCCTCCCTCTGACATCCTGCAACGACCCTGACGAACATGCAGCAGTTTGCATGAGGGGAGTTTTTTCTGATGGAGCGTGCAGATGGAGGAAGCCGGAGCGTTGGAGGCACTGAGACGTTAAACAACCTCTTTTTTTTTCTCCTGGTCTGCCTGACCTCGAATCAGACCCAAGAGACATGAGCACTTTACAGCTGTCTGCCAATTCTCACTGGAACCAAAACAAAACAAAACAATCTCTACTTCAATTCAATACTGGATTCAACTTAATTTATACTCGTCTTATACCAAGGTTTCTGTACTTTCTGTTCCGATACTTGTTCTATTATTAATTCCATTCATATTCCTCTTTACATGTTACAGAGCAAAGTCTGATTATGACTTTACACCATACATCCACTTCGTCATACATCCAATATTCCCCACATCTTTTTTGAAAATATTACATTACAGACTTAATGGGGTTAATATCAGAATGTTATTCTAGTAGTTTATAGTTACCATGGAAGACGGCATTTTTCACCATAAATGAAAATTATGAATATTGTTGAACTGATGGGTAATATAAGACCTATAATACCCCATAGTAAACCCTGTACTGAAAAACAAAAGTGCAAGTCTTTGTTTGTTCCAGAGTAAACTGTTTTATAGCAACAAAGCCCAATGCACCATGGGAGCTGAACAGCTTGTTTATCTCTGCAGAGAAAAGGAAAAGCTGACGTTGTTGCTGTGTGAGTCACTATTACCATGAGTGAGATATTATTCAAACCGAAACAGTGACAAAGCCAGGAAATTATTCTGGCTGCCATGTTCAGCCAGAGTCATGTATTCACTGCTTTTCCATTGCTGAGTATCACTCTCTGATAAATGTCCTTTTTAACGAGGCAACATATTCAAGTTGTAACAGTTGTGACATTTATTATTGTCTAGTAAATTGTTTTCTAATGCTTTACCTCCCAACCCTGATAGAAACTAATTTTGGGTTGCCAGGTTGTGGAGAACTGAGTGAAACACCTGAATTCTATGACTAAGAGGTTTGTCCCAATACTTTTGTCCATAAAGTGTATGTTGTATATTGCATACTTTTACTTTACATACTTAAACCCTATTGTACTACAAATATTTCTGTACATTTATTTAAGAATGCAAGACTTTTAATTTGAAGTTTTTGAATACCTGTGTTCTCTGCTGCTGTATGCTCTTCTTCTTCATCTTCTTTGCTCGGTTTAATGGTGAGTGGCAACTAATGTCAAGGCGCATTACCGCCCCCTACTGTGTTGGAGTGTGAATCAGAGTTCTCTACCTCATATTAAATTCTTATGTCCAATCCTGTCTCTTTCAGATAATGGAGACGACCTCCTATTCCAACTGTAAATACTATTTCCAAGCTCAGTTCCTTCACTCCATTCTTTGCAATTTCCCTCTCTCTCTCTTTTCTCGTTCTCTAACACCTTTTGTTTGTTAAACCTTTTATTAGAGTGTGTTCAACCTCTCACCTCTATCATCCCTCATCAGTTACTTGCTGTGTGCAGTGTATGAACAAAAGCATCAGCTGAACAGTTTGCGCTGGAGAGACATTTATCTTCCCTTTGTAGAAACCTTTGTACACAGTGAGCGACGGGAAGGAACAACAGAGTTGGAGGCCAAACACGAGCAGCTCCTTATCACAACAATAACCCATAAAGTAATTTCCCTGCGGAGCAGCGAGTGGCACTGACAGGATGGAGGGAGGAGGACACCTGTCCATCAGCTCCGAGCACACTTCAAAGTCCAGAGACGCTGGCAGCAAAACATGTTTTCTTCAAGGAGAGTCCACGAGGGGCCAATCAGGAGGAAGTCGTGAACACGTTTTCATTGTTTTCAAGACCTCGGAGGAGGGAAACAAGCTTAACAAGTTTATTAATCTTTTGATACATTTTTATACTAATCTATAATTGTACGTTAATGAAAATTTTGACATAAAGAGGGACCATGTCCATCCAGCTGTTTTATCTGATCTACTATCCAGAACTAGATATCTCAGACTGTAGACAGTGATAGCATGCTGACATCAGCATTTAGCTTAAAGCACTGGTTTGCCCCCAGTGGTGGAATAAATATACAGATCCTTTACATCTCAAACATTAGCATGGTAGCTATCAACTAATTTCTATGTAAATGTAATGACACCTCGAGCAGTGCAGTGATCCAAGCTGGATTTCAGCGCGGGTGTGAGTTCATGTTTGGGCATCTGAAACCACCTCTTAAACCATTGTCCTTCCCAATGTTTATGAAGCCAAATAGCTCGAGCTCCGATTGGCCGTGATGTGAACTGAACACCTGGTTACACACTGTGATGTCTTTCAGAGCATCACTGTAAACACACTGTCACCTGCCTCCTCTCATTTTTACACATGTGTATCGTCCATCTTTAAATACAGTGTGAGGTTACAGAGGGTTGTCTTTAGGTCCATGTGTGTGGAATGTGTGTCTTTTGCCGTCTTACACAGCTCGGGTTTTCCTCCTGGTTTCTGGGTAAAAGGTGAACTGCGTTGGAGCGTGATGGGACCTGTCTCACAGCAGAGGTCATGGTCACGCAGAGCATTAAGTAATGGAATGAAGGGAGCAGTGAACCAGTGAAGCCCCATGTGAGTAAATAGACGTCTGGACTGAAGCAAAGAGGGGGTCAACTGGGGCTCCATGTTCAGAAATGGAGCAGAGGTTGGTGGGATATCTACGTTTCACGAAGCAGCATACAGAGAAATAAACAGGTTGTCAGATGGACTTCGATGGTTTCAGTCTTGTTATGTTGAAACTAAGTGGGAGTACAAATTCTGAAAAGGTAGAAATGTTTTAAAATTTAGTGATGCTTTTTATGTTAAGTTTAGGTGAATCTGAATCTTTTCACTTCATCATGGATTTATAAAGCCTAGAGGATAATGAGTCCTGCTTCCATACTTTCATGCACCGTCTTTTCGGAACTGGATGTCCGAAATATACATCCAACAGGAAGGAGTCTTGTATATTTGGTCAACTTCTTGGCACAAACACAATCTCTGGTCAAAAACAGATTTCGGTTGTTTGAATGTGGAACAGAAACACAACAACTTGTTAACTATTAAGCAGACAGACTGAGCTTTACACTGACAACAGTAGAAAGAGGCTGAATGTATCAGTAATCTTCAACTGAGATACCTCTTAGGGGAACATTTACATATCTGACATCAACAATATACACTATTCAATTCCCTGGTCAGCTACACACAACTATTTCCATCTCCACATCTAAGTGATTATTTAGTTAGTAATCCATTCTGTGACGGTTCTTCGTCTAGTTCTTGCAGGGGCAGCACAGTGGCGTAGATTGCACTGTCGCCTCTCAGCAGGCAGGTTTCTGCTTCGACTCCCGGTTCAGCCGAGGTCTTTCAGGGTGGAGTTTTGCATTCTCTAACTTCTCCTGCTTCCCTCCACAGTCCAAAGACTTGCAGATTGGGTTTAGGTGGATTGTATACTCCAAATAGATCGTATATATGAGTGTTGATGGTTGTCTGTCAAGCCTGCGATACTCCGCCTCTCGCCCCAATGTCGCAAGTTCTCCTGCTAACTGAGGTTTCAGATTCTTGGCTTGATAGCTGTACAACGGGTAAAAATTCAGGTTGAAAGTATTTTGTCACTAGCAGGTGTAGTTAAATAAATTAAAAAGTTGCCATTTGGTCACAAAGGATTTCATAAATTAAAACTGTGATGCTGCTCGAGGAAAAGTCCAGAGATATCTAACTCTGTCAAAACGCAATGTAAAATGTCACGAGATCAACAAAAACATAAAGATAAATTGGTAACCTTGAATATTTAGTTTTTTTGCCAAACCATCAAGATGAAAATAAAAAACAACTTCACCGGACAAGTAAAATGTTTAAACTGTTGATGGCGCTACAGGAAAAATCAGAGGATTTACAAAGTTTTATCCACTGGAAAACACAAAGGTCTAAATAAAGCTAAAAACAACCTCATTAACCTCGGATGAAAACAGGGAAATAGCTGCCATCTTCTTCTTCTTTCACGTCTCCGCCATCTCTCTCTCTCTCTCTCTCTTTGATCAGCGTGTTGATGCTGCAGAACAATAAATGCTGCTTTCTGGGTTAAAGGGCAAGACGAAGAATCAGATTGTTAAAAAACAGCAACACATCCCAAGGCGGGCGGGACCCCAAGCATACAGATACTGCGTGAGTGTGGAATCTGGGTAAAAGGTCGGTGTAGTGGAAGTGAGTGAATGGAGTATCAGCCTTTGGATTGTAAATAACAGCTGTTTTTAATGTAACCCCCGCTGACACAACACGAGAGGCTAAAGAAGCTCTACCTTTGACACACTTCTCTGTTCTGCCAAATGTACTGAGGTGGTAAAAAAAAGACCAGGAGTCAAACCAGGACGGAGGATTGTTTACATCCACAGTTTGAAACATATGAATGAATCAACAGAGTAAAGAAAAGGGGAGAACAAAAAGATAAAATCCTTGTATTTCCGCTTCTGTTCTTTGGTTTAATATAGATTTATAAACATATTGATACTACTTACACCGACTTGAATTACATGTAACTTACTTAACCTGTCGTCTCAGTTGGATAATATGATACATTTAGCTGGGACAGTATCCCCAGTCTCTGACGTCGAGTATGAAGCATTTTTAAATCACAGTCTTTGCTTGTTGTCTTTCATATTATATAATAATCTGGCAAAGGTATTTATTTTGGTGCAAAGTAAATATAAGGTGCAACCTGATGGACGAATGGTTTAAGACAAAAGAGATTTAACGTGCTAAAGAAATTTGTTGCCTTTGAATGAAGCCAGTCTCCAAGCTAAGCTAGCTCGCTAGAAAAATGAACTAATTCTGTGATCTTCATGACCTGAATATACTAAAACAGGTAAACTGAGTAAAAAAGGGTAAAAAATGATGTATTCAATCAATCAAAAACCTCACAGTCAGCATATAAATCAATCAAATTGACTCACTGATCCAGTTTCATACTCTGTTTTAATCTTAGGAAAACTGGTGGATGCCACGTAACAACTGTAAATAACACTGGATTATATCTGTAAGAATATGAATAATCCTCAACAAAAGAAGAACAAATCCTCTAAAATGAAAAAGGGATTAAAAGACACAAAACTTGAATATACAAAAAAAGAAAAAAATCCTTATCCTCAATCAATACTTCTGATGGAGTCGATCTAATAATCAAACCAAACAAAGGTTTTCTTTATTTCTAATCTGAGGGTTTCTGTACATTCCATACATACAGCTTCTGATCTAGCTGCAGAACTTCTGGATGTTTTGTTACTGTGGATTCAGTCCTGACATGTTGGGGGGGGGGGGGGGGGGGGTTTTTTTTCCCCCTTAGAGGCTGATGCAACATTCCAGACATGTGACAGAAGCTTCACCTTTCACACACTAACCCACTGGTGCCTAGAAACACAGTCTCCCCACCCCACCCCGCCCTGTGGTGGAAGCTCATGTACTGTACAAGTGCAGATTCGATGGGACGTGTTGTCATAATCTGCACAGTGGCCAATGTGAGTTAAGACAAAGACTGTCTTAAAACCTGCTGATAGCCCCACTGAATTATATTTGAATTTGAATTAAAATATATATGTAAAATAAAATGATGTGAATGTAAAGGTTTTAACTCAAGTATCCATATAGTATGTGTTTTAATTGGTGCAGTGTAGTGTTTATTGTATTATTATTATTATTTAAAACGACTATTTAACAGTGCAAACAAAGCTACAAGCCTTTTGTAACCACGTTTTAAGTCCACAGATGGTGAGCATTTCATAATCCAAATGGTTGTTTTGGTGGAGCATTACTTTAAATCCAAATTATTTGGGGGTATTTTTTGTCCTTTTGTGGGAAGCTGGAAAACACAATATGGGCCTTATTTTCATTGGGATTGTTTTATTGTTTTTTTTCACACATTGAGGAAAGAAAGAAAGAAAAATTCATGTTTCTGGACATCAGCTAAATGTCAATCCAACATTCACTTTCCCTTTAGCTTTGTTTTTGGTCTCTTTAGCTGAAATAAACTGAAAAATGCGATCAATATAGATATAACGTTTCTAATATATATATATATATGTCATTACCCAAACAATGTTTCACTGGACCAAGTTTTTTGTATTGAAGTATTTTGAGGACTAGCATTCTCTGTAGAACCAAGTGTTAACAAGAAACAATTGACTTGATAGATTGTAATTTACATATTGACCAAAGTTTCAGTTTCAGTTTGGGATGACTTCTATCACAAGATAATATTAACAACATTTTTTACACGCACACTCATCTCCTCCAGTGTGAACCCCTCGGTTCTGTGATTTTTGACCAGCTTGGACGCACAACTTCATTTATAAATGAAACATTGTGTTCTGATGCCGGCGATCCTGGACGGAGCTGATGACACATTGCTCCACCTCACGTCAGCTCAGAGGATACGTGCAGAAAAGCAGACTGCAGCACAGATATTTGCACAGGATCACTGGCTGACAGGAAGTCTGTTCCCTCTGCAGTCACATGATGGGAAATTGATTCCCCCAACCTAGAATAGAAAACATCTGAACGTGGAAAGGTCCCTCGGCTATATTTAGAACAAAAACCTATATCATCAGGTTCATTTCAACAGTTTGTCAATGTTTATTTTTGTAGTATTTCAATGTACTTTGTAACTAGGTGTCATACAAATAAAGTTCCTCTTTGGCTGTTTCATTTTGAGTCATCGCATTCCTCTTCCTCCTAAAAGTTAATGTCTGAACGTCTGAGTCTGAAAGCAAAAGAATTTGACTTCAGAACAGCTGAGACATTAAGATTAATCTCTCAGCCTCCAAGTCAAATAATCTTTCCCTCAGAGTCAGCGGTTGAGAAAAAAATAATTTTAGATTTCTTTCAGTTTTATTTTCTAAAAGTTGAATTATGATCTGGTTTTCCACCACAACAACAGAATGTTACTAAGTAACTACACTCAAACATGAACTATGATGACCTTGCCAGCTCTATGGATGTTAACGTCAGTAAGTCATCTCTTAATGAAGTATAAGATTAACTGTAATGACTCGTTGAAGGGACATTTGATTTGATTCATGGTCCCCAGCTGATGAATCCTAAATGACAATCCTGTCTTTTTCTTCACGTGAGGTCGACTTTTATGGTTTTGAGTGAATTATCTAAACCACAATCTGATGAACTGTCCTAAAATTTAAATAAAACATTCATGTTCCCATCAGGATGAATTGTGATAATTTTGGCGAAACCCTGAACTCTTCATCTTGACCAAATTGACCAATAATTATGAGATGCTAGCATGCTAAACATTACAACTGCCAAATATTAGCATGCCTATGTTAGCATTGTCACTTGTAGCGTGCTAATGCTAGTGTTACCTCAGAACACTGCTCATGTTTTATGTATTCGATGTCCACCGTGACTTTTTTATTTTGTCCATGTCCCATCCACTAACATGGAGGAGGTGTTATTTATGACCTGTACTGCAGCCATTTCCTTTTTCTTTTTTGTATCTTCTGACTATTACCGAGATGAATGAATTGATCTTTTGGCCCTTAAATAGTGTTAAAGGGACCAAACAGCCAAAAGAGTTATTTTGAAATCCAAAAACAAATTGAGATATTCAGATGCAGAAAACATTTTTAAAAATGGAGAATATTTAGCAGCAGATCAGCTGCAGATTATTATCCCCACGTCTCTGAACTCAGAATAAGGATTAAACGTAAAGGCTCCTGTTTTTTATTTTACCAATCAAATGTGGTGTTTTCTCTGTTTTCGCTAAATTAGGAGAAATGCCCTTTTTGGAAAGATTCTTGCAGAAACCACAGGCTGCTGACATTTGCTGGATATGTGTGTGTGTTGCAGTATTTGTCATCTGTGCCTCATCAGTACACCACGTGCCTTGTGTCTGGTTGTGTGTGTGTGATTGTTGGACTTTGCTGTCAGGAATGAGTGTGTTAAAAGCCCCGAGGGTTGAACTTTCCCCTACTTCTCACAGTGACTCCTCCATCTTTGAACATTCTCCAGCTTTCCTCATTCAACCTGAAGACCCACAGAGACTGATCCACTGACTGAGATGAACTATGATAGAAGAAGCTTTGAGCTTGTGGATTATTCTGTCACACAACATTTGATCTGCAACATTCAGTCAAGTAATTGCAAAAAGATTTATCAGCAACTATTTTGTAAATCAGTTCAAACATTTTAAACGCATATATGACAAATATATGATAATTGCACCCTCTCAAATGTAGGAGCTTCTTTTCTTGCTCTTAAGTGACAGTAAATTAAATATTTCATGACGTCAGCTTGTGATCTTTGATATTGTTTCCACCCATTTTAAAGACTAAAAAACTCATCAACTGAGATAATAGATAATCTTCAGGTTGGGACAGTTGTTAGTTGAAGCCCCACAGAGAATATCAACAGTATTTTAAAAAGAGCTTCAAGAAACACAGCTGCAGAGAAAAGGTCTAGTGTAAAAACATTTCTATGACAGTTTCAACATTTTACCAACAAACTGTGAATCACTGGGATAAAAATCTGATGTTTGAGCTGTGAAAATAAAACTGAATGTAAATCATCACGTCAGTCACGTCCCTGTATCAGTGGGTGTTCCACCAGTATTTCAGACCTTTCATTGCATCATTATCCTCACCATGAGTCCTCAGGAGCGTTACCACTGCCAAAAACTCTCCACGCCTCCAACATCCCCCCCCATCCCCTCCTCCAAGCTCTGGCAGCCAATCACTGGAGACCTCTGCTGCAGCACTGAGCTATAAAAACCTCACAATGCCTTTCAGCAGCACACAACAGACAGGGAGCGACACTAGCATTTCCTGACACACACGCTCAGCAGACACAAAGATGACGCTGGCACAACTCCTCATCCTCCTCCTCACCATCCTGGTGCACGCAGCATCTGCTTTCCCAAATGACAGGAGAGCTCAGCCCGGCCGGGACAAACACGCCTCCTGGGACGATGTGAACGTGGTGGCTCACGGCCTCCTGCAGCTGGGCCAGGGCCTGAAGGAGCATGTGGACAAGACCAAGGCCCAGATGAGGGACGTCAACGCCAAACTCAAGGCCTTCAACGGCACGGTGGCCGAGCTGCAGAAGAGGCAGCAGGAGCAAGATGAAGCTCTCAAGAATACCAGGGGTGCAGAGGTGGCTGAAGAGGTGAGGCTGAAGATGGAGGGGGTGAAGCAGCAGAGCGAGGACATCAACTCCAGGATGGACAGACTGGAGGAGAAGGTGGACCAGGTGCTCGTGGGGCCGAAACTAGACAGCAACTACAGCGATCACTCAGGAGTCCCATTCATGCAGGTGAGTGGAAAATACTGGTTTGTGTTATTATTCAGATCAGAGGGAAACACTAGAGGCTCCTGCAATCAAGCAAACTGCTAAATGCTTTATAACAATCATCAGGGAAACCACATCCATCCCTGAGGGATCACTACGAGTTTAAAATACACTTTGAAGCCAAATTAGATTTAAAAATCAACGCTTCATAAAAGATAGAAATAAACCACCAGTCCCAAGTTAAAACACAGGGATGCTGTGAAGCTGATGTTTGTTTCTCCTGCTGTTTCCAGAGGCTGCTGGCTGCTCAGAACAGACGGATCGACGAGCTGGTGGAGAAAATCAAGCAGCAGCAAAGCAAACTGGAGAAGCAGAGTCTGTACCTGCAAGCGCTGCAGGACAAGGTGAGTCCCACTGGACCAACCTTTATGTGCAACACTGACGCGTCGACTGGTCTGATAAGAAATGACAAACTGGAGATGATGTCATTTTCTGATTGCTGTTTTGATTTCCTCAGTTTGCACATAAAAGAGTAAAATCGCACCGACGCAGAGATGAGGAGACGGCGCTGAGAGGAAAGGCCGAGCAAAACAAAGACACATCAGGTGAGGAGACAAACGTTTTTTTTTAAACGGTTTCAAACTGATGGGAGCATGTTAACTGTGCCCTAATTTCCTCTGGGACTTCAACCATTAGCTTCAAAGTGCACAAACAGCTACACGCCCTGTACCAACACGGATCAATGTTAACACAAACTGCAAAACTAAAACCCAAACACAAGACGATCGATGGGTCACTTTCTGTAAAACCTGAGCAAATCACATTCAGTTTGCATCAGCCTGCGACACAAAGCATTTACAGCCAGTGTCGGTGACATAAGAACGAGACAGTTCATCTTTGCACCTGGTTTTTAAATACCTGACTCGCTGGCAGAGCAGAGTGAACAGTCCAAAGTTCAGGGAAACAAGGGCCGCGGCTGTAAAAACACACCTACTGTACTGTACTGTATCTATCTACTGTATCACTGAGAGCTTTGTTCTGAGCACGTTTCAATTCAAGTAAACAAAACCAGCATGACATGAAACTTCTGACAGGGTTTTCCCGCTGCACCACCGCCAGGGCCCAACGGTCCCTTTAAGAAAACACATTTAAATTCCACTAAATTCAGATTTTTATTCAGATCTGCACCAAATTTTACACTCTCGTAAATATCTGTCCCCTCGATCCATAAATCATTCGCTGAAAACGTGATAAAACGTCCTAACTCGCAATGTTAAAGAAAATGGAAAAAAGAAAAATCCTGGATCCGCCCCCTGATCTGGATCCACACCAAAATTGAACGGGTTCTTCCCTGACCCATAATACATCCCTCCACCAAGTTTCATGGTAATCCATCCAGTAGTTTTTTTACCTTATCTTGGTCACAAACAAACAAGCGCTGATGAACACTCGACATCCTTGGTGAAGGTCACCACAGTTTAGATTGAGCATCGACAAAGATGCAAACCTGCGACTGGACTGAGATTCTGCGGCTGCAACGTGAACGCACACCTCAGTGCATCTGATTTGCTGAATTGTTTGATTTTCATTCCTCAGACCTGCCCAGAGACTGTCACGACCTGTTTGTACGAGGGCAGCGAGCCAGCGGCATCTACTCGATCCAGCCCAAGAGCTCGGAGCCGTTCAACGTCCTCTGTGAAATGACTTCAGGTGAGTCAACAGGACAAATGCCTCCAGTCGTCTGGTTTTAATTATCTGACATTGCTGCACTGCTGAAAGGAAAATTAGCATCATAGAAGTGGAGCACAGAGCAGAGTCTGACCCTGAGGGAGCTGGATCAGCGTGAAGGAAATTCTAATGTTGGGCACATGTGATGAGATCAATTACAATATGGAATCTAAATACACAAGTTTCAGAGAAGGTCCTGCTTTTCTAGGTCAAACATGTTTTGTGTTGTCCTTGGCTCAACCTTCCCTCTGCCCTCTGCAGATGCAGGATGGACCGTCATCCAGAAACGCCAAGACGGATCCCAGAAGTTCAACCAGCTGTGGGAAAGCTACAAGAAAGGCTTCGGCAGTCTGAATGGTGATTAGAGTTCACCCACCATTTTCAGAAAAAGAAAAGCATCAGCATTTCTTGGTCACAAAAATTAATGTCATCCTCTCTCGTCTCCCTCAGGTGAGTTCTGGCTCGGCCTGGAGAACATCCGCTCCCTGTCCACACAAGGCCAGTACGTCCTGCAGGTGGAGCTGTCTGATCGGGCAGGTGAGCAGCAGACCACGCGGTACCAGTTCAACCTGGACGGAGAAGAGAAGAAGTACGCTGTGCACCTGGAGCAGGAGGCTTCAGCCGGAGTTCAGGAGGACATCTTCACCACCGGAGCCTCCGGTGTTTCCTTCTCAACGGCCGACAGAGACAACGACCTCGCTGCAGACGCCAACTGTGCCGAGCTGCTCTCAGGTAAAACTCTTTTATCCTCAGCACAAGAAAGCAAATGTCTGTCCAAGGAAATTTTAAAACAGCAGCGGCTTTAACAAGGATGCTCTTCTGTTGCAGGAGGTTGGTGGTTCAGCCGCTGTGGAGAATCAAACCTCAACGGCAGATATCCCAGAAGGCCGAGCGAGCTGAGGAAACGGCGGCACGGGAGACAAGAGATGTTTTGGACCAGGAAGGGACAAGATAGCTCTCTGAAGACAACGCTGCTGAAGATCACCCCCGCCACGAGAAAACAATAAACTGTCTCAGTGTCTCAAAAACAAACAGGAAGAGACCCAAGAAGAAGACAAGAGTTTAACTTTAAATGTTGAAATCATCCCACTCTGCTGAGCACGTTAATAATCTCTCCTGTCTCTATGATATTTCTATGCTATGCTATATGATATCTATCGTCTGTCATATTGACGTTCTTTATTCCCTTTGTAAGGGTTTTATGTCTTGATCTTATTTCATGATTATTTGCTGTTTGTGTTTTAATGACTTTTTACTTCAACAGTGTCGTTTCTTACTGTTCACATTCATACACTTCAATGTTTTATATTTCATTTGAGAGAAGGGGATGGAAATAAAAGTTTTTAAAAGTTTTTAAATAAAATGCAGTTCGTCACTCACGCCTGAAAACAACCTGGTGTAAACCACACACACACACAGTCTCTCAAACATCTGGGTGACACTCACTGACATGTCACTTTACATATAAACTTTACTTCAATTATTATTTTTGACGTATGAAATTAGCTTATCATTGACGATATGTCTCCACTTGTACGAACACTGCCATCTTGTGCCGTTAGACCCCGAGTGATCAGTCGTGTTTGGTTGATGTATCTACGATAGTGAGGTCCTGTCGATGTGCTCGACCAATCACAAGTCAGTCTCAGCTGTCAATCATGAAGTTTTCATGTCCTATCCACTGACAAGAGGCGGGATTTAGGACACATATGCTGCGGCCAGCTACCAGGTGGCGATCAAGATGCTTTGGCTTCACTTTTGGGAGCTGTCAGTCTAATGATTCAATGTAAATGAGGGATAAAGTTTCTAATAAGAAATCAATAAGAAATATTCGCTGGGGTTTGAATTTTACATAAAACTTCTGGAAATCAATAATAAACTCAACAAGACTGATTGAAATAACCAAAATAAAAGTCACAGAACTATTTTCTCTATAATTTGAGCCAAACCAGGTGGAGAAAACAGCTGTAAAATAAAACCAATATGTCCAATTACAATTAAAATGTCTCTTCAAAAAGGATCTGATGGAACAATTCAGTGAAACATTCCATGATCCTGCGTCGTCAGTTGAAATTATCTGAACAAAGAGCAGTTTTATCTTTTATCAGGCAAATTAAATTAAAGACCATGTGGACTCCAACACTTTTCATTCTCAGTAGTTTAGTTTTAGGTTTTATATTTATTAGCACTACTGCCCCCTGCTGGGGAAAATATAAAAAACACTATCTCTGCTGAAAGAAAACAGAGCCAAATTTCTGAGCAGAATTTTGTAATTATTTATACTTCAGCAAAGGAAGTTATGTTTTCACGGTCAACAGAATTCCTCAAACTACTGAAGTGTGGAGGGGTGGGGCATGACTCAAGGAAGAACACAACACATTTTGGGGGTGTGATCGGGCGTTAGCTTTGGCCGAGGTATGACTCAAAGGTCGTCTTCAGTGATGCATCTGTGTTTTTCTTCTTGTTGAATAAAAAACACAAAAGAACAAGTTGTCAGTTATTCTCCTGCTTTGGTCTGAAACTCTACATGTATTTTGACCTCTTCTGAACTGAGAGGATCTAGAAGAACCAGTAAAACCAGCTCAACTATATATCATTTCTGGGTTATTTAAGTCAACATGACTAGTTTTTCTAGAGGTTGTTTTACTCCCTCAGACAAACTATCAACATTGTTGCTGGATCTAGTTAATATTCATGGAGGTTCTCAGTTTAATTGCATCACTATAATTCTACTTTACATCTGTGCTTTCAACTCAAACTTGTGTAAAAAGGGATAAAACCTTTAACTGTATAATTTGTCAGCTTTATTTCTCACTAAATTACCTCTGAAATTGTTTATTGGAAAAACAATAAATCTCATTTGGTGACAAGACTTTGAAAAAGATTGTTCACTTCTGTTTATTTCTTCACGTTCTGAGAATACAGATGATCATCAGACACACGCATATAAAAGGCATTATATTTCCATAGGTCCTCACACACACATTCCCTGATATAAACTATATGAGCAGGCTCTCTTCAGCTCTTAAAAGGCCCCTCACACTGAGGAGCTGAGTCAAACATCATCTCATTGTTCAGTCCGTTGGCACAGAGGCAAATATGTAACGTGCAAATATTTGTCAGTAGCAGCAGAAGAAGAAGAAAAAGGCGCTCCGGCGAAAGCAAAGCAAGCGACTGAGTGAAACAGTGAGAGGTCACGACACGGTTGCACCAGTTATGGGTGCATTATAATGCATTAACTGTTTGGGGAAATTCCACTATAGAAACTTGATGTGTAACTTATTCTCTTGTGAACCTGACAAAAGTGTCCCGGAAAAAGTGTCAAAGCAAAAAGAAAAAGAGGAAGCGGTTTCTTATCGAGGTTATTTTTTTTCTAACTTCACTCCAGTGTCTGTTCTTGGAAACATGAAAACAATATGAGAATTGGTCAAATAGAATCACGCAAAAGAGAAAAGGTCTGAAACTGCTCGAAGCTGCTTCCACGAACCGGCTGCAGCAGGTCCACGTCTCTAGTTTTTGCGAGGCTGAAAAGTTTGTTTAGTTAAAGTTTATAACGTCGGTATCGTCACTCTCACATTTCAATTCAGTGTTTTTTTTTTTTCTTGCTTCATCGTCCACCATCACTAGAATCTCAGAAAAGCTTCGGTCCTGTTTGTTCCTGTCCAACAGCGCCCCCTGCTCCTTTTGAAGATTTTTTTCAAACCTTCCACTGCAAAAAGGAGCTTCCTGGCTACAAAATGCTTTGTTTGGTAATTAAACATCTGAATACAAGTCATGTATTGATTTATCGATGCTGAAAAGCTCCAGCACCGTTGAGACTGACGAGCGACTCTTGAGGTGTGACGAGGTTTGGCAGAGCCTGCATTCAGCAAATACATAATAAGATGAATTGAAAGAGAACATGATGCAGCTTTAAATAAATGGAGGAGATGAAGGGAGGAGGGGGAGGATGCAGGGAAGGACAAGGCAAGAAAAGGTCCATGTGTTGAGGATTATCAGAGGTTCTGCTGGAGGAAGTGCAGCATCGTGATCTCGTAATGTTCTCCGGACTCGGGACATCGGATACTGTGTCGCTCATTGGGATAGACCTAAAGAAAGAAGAAAATTCAAGGTCATTGTGGGATTTGCTGGATAGTTCATCACACCACCTTACTTTTTCATTTCAAACTGTATTTTACTCTCAAGAAAGATGATGCACAATGGTAGCGACTGGTGAAAAAGACCATTATATTTTTGTTTTTTTAACAGTTTGTAGATAACAACAATCTCCAGGTTCGTAAATGTACTTCCCTTGAATAATAGGAAAACTAAAAATAATTTCCAAACTTTTCTAAAGTCTATGTTGTGTGGAAATAATAAGAAAACTGCTGAAGCTTTGATTTGAAGCTTTGCACTGAACCTCTCGGTGGAGGAGACGTCACTAAACTGACCGAAAACAAACAAGACCATGATTTCAATCTTCTTTGTAATGTGTTGTTTAAATGATGAAGGCCACAAGCTCACATCAGTCTAACACTAAAATCAGTATGTGAGTGAACCCTCCTACCTGCAGGTTGTACGGTTTCCCTGCTCGGATGAGTTGAGACACCAGGAAGTTGGTGTGAAAAAAGTGTACGTTCTCATCTAGAAACCCATGAAGGATCAGCAACCTGTTGGGTCTGAGTTTCACAGGAACAGTTGTTCATATATAAATACATAGAAGTGAATGTTACAGCAAACATGAAAAAATTAGAACCAAATTATCCACTTAAATAATAATAATAATAATAATAATAATAATAATAATAAACTACATAAGAGCTGGTACGTGAAATGAGCTATATTGTAACCAGACTTGTTATAAGGGAGAAAACTAACCTAAGTTACAGTGAAATACTGCTTTGATTTATTTAATATGTGGACATCCTGTAGTATCTGAATAAACTTAAACCATTAAGATGAAAATCTGAAGTTCTCACTCATTTGGGAGTTTATCGACGTGCAGAGCGACGGAACAGGCCTCGTATCCCTGCTTGTTTTTTTCCGGCGTGTCCAGATATCGCTCCGTGTAGCCGGTGTCGTAGGCCATCCACAAAGTCACTGGAGCTCCTGCAATGGCAATCTACAAAAAAAATACATACACCGTTATACAATGCTTTAAATGGTGTCTTTAGAAATGCAGCCTGAAGAAGAACTCAAACGGTTCCAATGCCAGACATTTTTTAAGTTGATCCATCTGCTGTTGAAGGATCTGTGACTATATTTTTAATCCGTATTTAAAGTCTCCACTAACTGTAAATGAAAAACAGAGTTCATTCGTTTTGACCTTGAAGATGTCGGGCTTATGGATGAGGCCCATGAGAGACAGGAAGCCTCCGTACGACCAGCCGTGGATGGCAACACGACTCATGTCCACACACTTGTACTTGTCGGCTACGTAGTGCAAAGCCTCCACCTGGTCCTCAATCTCCACCTGCCCCTGGGCGGAGGACAGAAAGAGCTCGTTCACTTTTCATAACTTCAATATGCACACAGAACCTTTTTCGACAAACAATGTTTACAAAGTGCAATAAAACAAAGATGTCAGGCTGAAAGTAAAGAAAAGTCTTATCACATTCACTTTCCATTGATCATGCAGTGGTGATAAATACCATTTTGTCCTTCACAGCTCCTTCAAACTTGAGTCCTCGCTGACAGGATCCTCGTCCATCGATCACTAGCACAGCGTAGCCCAGAGACGCCAGAGTGTTCAACCGCAGGTATTTCACTCCTTTATACGAGTTATTCACTAACTGCACCTGGAAGAGGAAGAAATATACATGAAGTTACGATGGAGGATTTGATGACTCCGTTCTGATCTCTGATTTTACAAAAGGGAGTTACAGATTTATCAGTTTTCACCAATTAATTTTATGCCTTCATTTGGAAAGACGGTTTAAAGGCAGCAGCTCGAACAAGTGGTGATTTAAGAATTAGATTGTTGTACAGTTGTAAAGGTCAAACACAAGTGGTCCACATTTTAAAACCTATTCCAAATAATATAATAAAATCCCCAAAGTTCACAAGAAGGTAAATCCCTCGTTGTTCTGCATCTTGTAAGTCTACACAGCATGAATCTAACATTAAAGTGGAAGAGATCAAACCTGTGGACCGCCATAAACAAAGACGACAGTGGGATGCCTCCTGCCGGGGACCAGGTTCTGGGGTTTGTACAACATGCCGTACAGCTTGAAGCCCGACTTCCCTGTGAAGCTGAAGATCTCTGGAGTAGTGTAGTCCAATGGGAAGCCTGGAAACAAACAAAAAGATTTTGTTTTTCTAATAGCTCTCCAATAAGAGACAATATTTCATCCGTCATAAACAAACAGTCTGGTACCAGAGGGCTCCATCATGCTCGCCCAGAACTGCGGCTCTTTGTGGAGCGGGTCAGTGTCGGAGCCAACCAGCTTGAAGATGTGCACACAGGGCGACGAGGTCAAGCTGCTGTAATGGCTGATAAACATGTCGAAGGTCTGTGAGCAAGAGAAGAAAAAGACAAGTTTAACACATCGACAACAGTTTCACTTATATATGTTTGTTTTAGTGAAGGCTGTATCCATGTGGAGCTTTAACTGCTGCTGCCAATACAAACATTTTTCTACAGAAGGTATCGACGCACATTTTATACAAGCAGAACAAATCTCCAGCATCTCCTCAGCAGCTTATTGTGTGAATATATTGAAGAAAAAGTTAATTCGTAATTGTGTGTGTTTCAATACCTGGCTCACGGAGCAGCTGTGGGAGAACCCAGGTTTGGTGAGTCGGACCATTTCGCCCGGCGAGTCGTAGCTCACCACGTAGAGATGATGCTCCAGAGGAGAGTCTTTGGTTCCCTGGAAATAAACCAGCTTTGTCGCCTCGTCCACCCAAATCTGAGGACTGGAGGAGCGCTACAACAAACAGAACAAGAAACACTGTTGAAATGTTTTGTTAAAACAAAGAAGACAACGAGCCTCTTGTCAGAATATTTTTTGTATTCTTGTCCTGAAAGGTTTGCCACAGTTTTGCCACAGTACAATATTTTACCTTTGCTCCGTGATTGGCCAGCACCTCCCACTTCCCACTGGTTATCGTCAGCTCCTCTTTAACTGGACACTTGAAATCATCTGATGGCCGAGAAGCAAACGTGTCATGCAAGTGGCCACACTGAGAGCAGTGGGTTTTGGTAACTTGATTCTACATTCATACGCAGTATTTGTACATGCTGAGGTGAGAAATAGTGGGTTTTATATTTAATTTCATCTCTTTCATTTGTTCTATACAACTCAACAATCAACCTGAGCTCATTCTTCTCCACACAGATTTACCTTCAGAGTGTGTGTAGCCTTTAGCCCAGTGATAGTTGCCGCGCTGTAACACTGACGTGATCTTATACAAGTGGCAGAAGCCTGTTTTAGACTCGTTTACAGTGAGGAAGGTGATTTCATCATCACTGGTTTGGATGAAAGGATGGAAGATGTCATGGACCTGTAGGACGAAAAGAAAGAGTAATAATGTTTTCGTTATGAGGGGAAAACTGAACTGGGAAACCGTTCTGTTTTAGTGTTAGCAGATGTAGAGATGTTTAGTGGTGCTGAGCCTCACGTTGATCCAGATGTCGCTGGTCTCCTCGTAGACGATGAAGGGCTGCACTGAGTCTCCCAGGGCCTCCAGGCTCTGCTGTTTGCTGGCCTCATCCTGATTTGCAGGGATGAAGAGCGCTGGAGGCAAAAAGACCAACTGGAGACGCTGCTGTCGTCGGTCCATCATGACCGCCCACGCACTGACACACACACACACACACAGAGGGACAGTTGTGATGAGTGGGGGTGTGTGTGTGTGCACAGACAAACCAGGGATGAGCTAATAATAACAAACGGCTTTTCAACCTCTTAAAGAAGAAACTTACTATCGACCATCTTTTGTCCATCCAACTCTGGAGATGTACTCAGTCCCTGGAAAGAGGGAGGTGAAGGAAACAGGCAGCTCTTTTTCCTGTGTGCTGACAATCTGAGGGAGACAAAACACCAAGCTGAACACAGCACAGAGCACTTCAGTGTTTTGTTCACAGTGGGGGGGGATAAAATAGATGAGTTGAGGACGAGCGCTCACTTTGCCGAGGTGATCTGTTCGGATTTCTGCCATTTTCAGAGTAATATCTGGATTCTTGCTGCCTGGAAAGAAATAAAACCGTCACAAAAGGAAATATGCAGAACTGTGAAACATTGTTATTGTTGTAAATGTAACAAAAAGCATCGTGAAACCTGCAAAAATCTGATTTTTAAAAAGGTTTTAAAATTAATTTCTCAATGAATCGATTATGTTTTCGAAAATGGTAATAAAAAAAACTGAGATCCCAAAGTCACACCTTCAGATGTCTAATTCTGTCCAATCAATAACACAGAATCCAGACATATTCAGTTCAATATCATGTATGACAACGAAAAACATAATATCACATATTTTAAGAGGATGGATCCAACAAATGTTTGGAATATTTGCTTAAGAAAATGACTAGATTAGATTATCAAGATTATTGATGATCCATTTTCTGTCTATCAACTAGTCAATTAATTGACTGATTGTTGCAGGTATATGTATAACATGTATAAAACATTACTGCTCTTTGTCAAATGAAACAAAAACACTTGAAACCCTCTGGAAAAAAAAAAGATAACTTGAAGTGCATCACATAAATTCTGAGGTTCAGTGCGTGTGTACCTGCACGTGGATATCTGTAGACATCCGTCTTACGCTCCTCCAGAGCTGGAGACGGAACGTGGATGATCTCAACCTCAGACTCGTCCACCTCCTCGTATAAAATCTGTAAAGTCTTACCACCGTCTGATTCTGAGCCACAGAGACGACCAGTAAAACAGGAAGGTATTATTTCATCAGGTAAACTAAAGACTTCATCTGTAATCAAGCATTGTGTATCCTTAGTGTTATTGTTCTAACACGATTGTCTTTCAAGTGTATCACCCACTCACCTTCTCGAGCAGCGGGTGACCACCAGTATCCAGTGAAGCGATCAAACTCTTCCTGTGTGACAAACGTGGCAACACCAGCAGACTTGGGGTCCTCCTTTATATTTTCACTTCCTTAAAATCAAAAACACACATGTAGACACTGTGGAAAAGATGCTGAGGAACTGTGGTGGGGCGGAGTCTGAACATGCTTCATTCCCGACCTTTGTGGCAGAAGGTGAGCCTCCTCTCTTCGCCCGTCTGGATGCTGGTCACCCAGATGTCGTTGTTATTGATGAAGCCGATGAAGTTGGGGTCACCGGGGCAGAGCTTGGGGTCCATGCGTGTCCCTGAACACTGGCTCTTGATCTCTACAGGATTCACTGGAGAAGTCTGCAACAAACACAGAAGGAGAACAGAAGAGAAACTTAAGATCCATCTGTTTATTTTCTAACACAACGTTGCTTTGTGCGTTTTTCATTGACACTGATTGACTGTGTTCCCTCATAGGTTGAAAAAAGTCTCCCACGTTATAGCAAAACAAATGTTTTTCTCTACTCTGAAGTTTATGATTTGAAAATATATGATTGTAAATAGGACAGCAAATAAACACGTAATTTACAACTTGTTTTAATTTCCTTAGATTTGGATTCAAAGAAAACTTACAAGCAACAACTTTGATGATCAGTTTATCATTTAAGTAATTTGAAACCTATAATTGTAAAGCATACTATGTCACATTTTACTTTTCTCTGACTTTTCAGAAAAAAAAGAGTATATAATTGTGAGATTAATAAATAATGAAAGTAATTATTAGTCGGGAAAGGTAACAGATAAAAAAAACAGCGCTGTCTAGTGGACAAACTATGTTGTAATAAATCGTTTTAAAACGTAAAAATAGTTTCTAAATTACCTCTGGCATTTCTGCAACTACTTGTAAAATATCAGTCGCTATATAAGACTGACTAATACTAAAACTGATCGATCTGCATTGATGGATAATAAACAGGTATAAATGGAGCTTGACTGTTTGTGAAGATTCTCAGTCACAAGGTTCATGTTTACAAAGGCAACTCGACACACAAGCATTTCCTGTTGTCTCTGTAAACATGTACAACGTCTGGAGGACCTCAAGTGCTCCGTTCCATTTTAAATGTAACTATTCATATTTTTTCCGAGGAGCACAAAGGGACTTTAAAAGCAGAAATCTGCTCCTCTTTGTAGGAACTATTGACGCATGGGTCTAATCAGCAACTGCATCATCAACACAGCCTCTCTGTGCTGTGTTACTTAACTGTCCCCAAACTCACAATGAGGCTGTTGTTTCCACCATCGTGGCAGTAGTACAGACTGCTGTTGGCCTGGAACAGGAAGAGGCCGCTGGGGCGGTGGTATTCATAGGAGGTGATGCCAGACACCCCCAAACGCTTCCTCTCACGCAGCAGCTCCTCCTCCCGAGAGAAGCCCCCGTGGTGCGGGCTGGCCTGAGGTCAGGGACGACAGGAGGAGAAACAGCGTCACAATGAGGGCCGAGCAAGGTGGAGGTCGAAGACGGTTTGTTCAGGGCATGAAAAACCAACAAACACCAAGTTAATTGAAGAGAGAAAAGCCAGGTAATAATAAAAAAGAACCACATATCTCCTCTACTCAATGATAGGATATTGTGTTCATCAAATCAATACAAAACAGTATAGCTGTTAATATTGAAACATCACCTCAGTGGTCTCAGTTACTTTAAAGGGAGATTTACAACTGTAGCTTTAAATCTTCACAATTATTCTCTAAACAATTAAACATCTGGTGGGAGAGGATCAGAGAGGAGGAAGAGGACGAAGGCTCCTCGTCACCTGAAAGTGATCCAGCATCTGTTTCCAGGACAAAACCAGCAGGGCGTCTTTGCGGATCTTCTTAGGAATGTCAGAGTAAAGTAATGCGTTCTCCCTGCTGGCGTAAGGCATTCCTGTAAGAACAAAAAGAGAGCGAGTGTGAGTCCAGGTAAAGTCAATCTGTTTGACTTTCAGGACATGTACAACCTCTGAAGTCAGCAGCTGTTGATATGTGCAAACTTAGGAGAGATATAACACAAGAGTTTACTATGCATCACTAATTTACAACACAAACTAGGTCTTACCAAGAGATTAGCTTTGTCATATTTGAGAATAAATTAATCTGTACATGACAATGACTGGTAACAGCAACTCGGTGCTTCAGCATGAATTAAACCACCGTGACATCACCCAGTGGTGTTTGAGCTGCTATTTTTTCTAGCGCCATCTTGGTATTTTGAAACCAGAAGTATCCATATTTGTAGGAGTCGGGGGTGGAGCCTGACTGAGAGCTGGAGGACACTGCACACCCCCCTACAACAGCGACCTCACGCAGTATCCACACCCCAATGCATACAGTGCTTCGTCATCTATTGGAAGACTTGAAACTATAGATTGAGATCATAAACTAAATATGAAAATGTTTACTGTTGGTTTAAGTTAAGTGAGAAGCAAAGTCCTTTTCTCATAGACTAGAAGAAACTGAAACCATTTTGCAAAAATGTCTGTTTGCTACAGCTGCAACAGAAATATGTCCACAAAGCAAAATGGTGCTCCTGCTTGACATTCATTTTTCTTTCTCCAGCAGACAGACAGTGAAGGGATTCAATGCAGATCTTTGGATATTTAATGAGCTTGAAAATTGTTCCAGGCTGGTAACTCTGACTCACCAGCTGGATCCACGGATTATTCACAGAGGCATGCGACTTCTCAAAGAGGCTGAAAGGAAGGGATGTGACTCTGTAGCTCCACAGGTCACTGTACGCTGACAGCACCATTTCTCTGACATTTATTGTAGAATATTAATCCATGTCAGACCCCAGGGTTGATTCCCCCCTGCTCACCGAGGTAGTAGATGCGGTGAGAGTGCGGGCTGGCCTCGTCCTTCTGGATGAACTGGAAGTCATGTGGCGCCTTGCTGATGACCATGCCCGTGTTCTTGCGGCTGTTGTGGATGATCTTCCTCAGGCCGTCCCACGTGTGCTTCTCCACCTGGAACTGGGTGGGATTCACATCCTCCATCTCCACCACCTCCGTGCTGTCCGACAGTTCGTCCACCCCCGTCATACCTGCCGCTGCTTCTCTGAATCTGTGGGCCGACACAGACTGATCAGTGAATCTGAATGGGGACGCTCTGTGAACTCATTCAGTGTTCCTCATCAAAAATGCACTGTATCCTTGAGGTTTAATACATGTTTAAAATACTGTATACATTTATTTCTCATACGACATTTGCAAAACTAATTTCAATAATTTGAACCCAAGATTAATTCATAAACATGTTTTGTCACTGGCAGTTTTATTCTTTTTGCCTTTGTATATATTACCACCATAAATCATACAACATTAAAACGTTTATCGATGTCAATCTATTAGAAAAGTAAATAAATAAACCACACACATTTTACATTTTCTCATCACTACAATTGAAAACATTGTCAGGGCTTGACTCAACAGACGGAAATTATATTTTTAGGCAGCAGAATTGGAAAACCCATGTTTTAGCTAAAAGATTTTCATTTATCGAAAATAATGGAAAGGAAATTGGATGAACAATTGAGTAAAAACGTTTGCATACCTCTTTACAGCGTCCTCTGTTTTGTCTTCGATTTTCAGCCTCTTTTCTCTGTGCATTAACCGTTCAACCACCCTGGACCAGACCTGACACCCTGTAGAGAACCAGGTTAACACACACAGAGAGATTTGCTTCAAGATAACAAGAGAGTCCAGATGTTTACACAGCAGCACCTGCTCTAACTGACAACCTAACTTAAACAAACTAAAAAGACATAAATTAATTCAAAACACTTGCTCTACACTAAGCCTACACGCTATCAACAGTGAAGCGGTTACTGAGGCGACGGCCATATTCAGTGCAGACGTCTCTCTGCTGCTTCATCGCGGAGCTGCTGTTCTTCAGCCGACAGGTTCAGCTGTGTTCTCGATACGAACTCTCACTGTGTGTGTGTGTGACTCAGCTGCATGACTCTGACACTGTATCATGAACATGACAAATGTTGCACTGTTACTCCACATTTTAACCACAGACTGTAAACTGTGGGCAGCACAGGAGGCTGTTTTGTTTCCTAGAGCAACAGAACCAACTGCAAATTCTTCATTCCAAGAATATACTCATAACAAGTGTTATCAGGTCTGTCGAAGGTGCAGATGTCATAGTTGCATAATTTGAGTTAAATAGTAGTGACAAACATTCATTCTCCTCCATGTATGATCGTCAATAATCATGTGACTGACAATGATGGGAGGATAAAAGTCACCTTTTATCTTTAGGATATATGTGGTTCGTGGTAAAGTGATTTAAAAAAGAAACTAGAAAATATACTTCCTTGAATTGGGTTACAGGGTAAAGTTGAAACTGTGTATTCTCACAATGTCTGGACCCAACTCCTGTGAAACCATGTTTATCTATTTTCTGTCTCGGCAGCAACCGCGACTCAAGTAGACACAGCTGGTTTCGGTATTGAGTTGACATCGGTGTTTGTTCCTGTTCATGTGAGACTTCAATAATATTCTATCGACTAAAAAAGGGAATTTCCAAATGAGCTCATTAAATATGACAGCCCATATACTGCTAAATTAGAAGAGCAGTAGTGGTAGAGAAAGTACTCAGATCCTCTACAAATAAAAGTCCAATTGAAGTTATACTTCAGTATAAGCAGGAGAATGTACTCGCATGTTAAAAGTACTACATCCAGAAAAAGGTCCCCTGAGTCTGATTATTATTACTACTATTACTACTAAGTATATATAAGATTATTATTACATATACATTATAAGAAGAATCCTATTGTCGTAGTTGGTTGCACCACTTTAACTAATGTGTGAATAACTCAAACTAATATTTATTTTTAATAACAAATCATTATAATCAAATAATTTTCATTCTGCAAATAGAAAAGTGAGAGAATTACCCAGAGCTGCAGGTGTCCCTGATCATTATGTTTCTTTTGTTCAACCATTCGTCCAAAGCGAGAAAATCAATAAAAATAATTTCACATTTTGTAAATATAAGCATGAATTAATATCTTAATAATTTGATATTGTAATGTTTTGTATTATATTAGAAGCCTTTTGTATGTTTTGCTTTTAAACGAATAGTCATTCAATCCGCAGCTTCAGTAAAGAAGAAGAAAGAAGCTGAGCAGCTCATTTGGACATTTTCATCCCTGATCAGAATCGCATGGAAGTCGATCATCTGTCGGTTTGATCCACGTTCTGAGGACCAGGTTTGTGAGAGCAACACTTTGTTTTGACGGATCAGCTGATGAAGTGTTTACAGGCCGACATCTGTCTGCTCTTTAAACCCGACATGATGCAAACTGCCTCAGTGCGCCGGGGTGCTAGCAGTTAGCCGCCCGTTAACTCGTTAGCAAACTTAACCATGGACATTAATGATTAAACACAGCGATACCGACATGAGAACAGAGGAACAGCCATTGGTGTTAAAACTCACACGTTGTGCCCTCGGACCTCTGGAGTCTCCCTCAGCGGGGAGAAGACACGTGAAAACACCGCAGCTCCTGTCAAACAGAGCAGGGAGCTAGCTTCATGCTAACGTGCTAACAGCGAGGAAGCTGTCCAAGAATCAAAGATGATGACCTTTAACCCGGATGTTATCCCCCCAACTTCAGTGTTTTGTTTGTTTGTACTTATTTTTATCTTCCGTTTTCACCCTTTGATCGTGAACGATGTGGGCGTTGTTGAGAGGAAATTCTGAAATATTATGTTCATTTCATTTCATTTCAAGTTCTTAAAAATACCTAAAAAGCGATGGGAGTTCTGTTTCATCCCACTAAAGGAAACCAGTGATTCCTCTGCTTGAATTAAAGCTGCAATTAATGATCATTATCAATTCATTGGAAGATTATTTTCTCAATCAATGACTTTTTCATTTATCATCAAATAGTAAAATAAACTATTGAACATTGCTATTCTTGAGAACCCAGTGTGATACTTACAAATGTCTCCAAAATCCATATATTCACAATGGAAATGCTATGACCATTGACTTCTTTCCATTATCAATTAATCAGATTTTTGTTCTAGAGTGATATTCAAGCATATGAAATGTCAGAAAATAGAAAACTTTAACCAATGTTAACCAAGCTTAAAGTCTGAAAGCCAAATATATTATTTAAAAAGATATACAACAGGAAAAGCAGTACAAATTATATCTGGAAGACATTCTTTTGGAATTCTTTCTTTAAAATTGTCAAAATTATTGCAGACAATCAACTCATGAATCAGTTGACAGATTGTTGCAGCTCTACTCTGCAGGACTGAAATACCAGAAGCAAACGACTCAACATACACAACAGTCATTGTATCGATAAAACATTTATTTTTGTAATAATTTGTCCTTTTTTCTTTTTGCATAAGTGCAAAAAATGCACCCAAAACAGCCACCTGAGGGAAGTCTACATCTTTAAATAAAAAAACAAGCAAAGTGTACATTTATCGTACAAAATTCTCTTTTTAAAAAATTGCACAGTTCGTGTATAATATATATATATAATTATAATCTCCATTTTAAACAAACTTTAAAGGCTCAGAAAGTAAACAAAATTCACCAAATGAAAAATAAAAACATTTTTTCCCTAGAATTTAAAGCTGAGGAAACTTGAGACCCTGTTTTCATTTGTGTCCACCATAAATATACATATTTATATGCAAGTCTCTTTACATATAGTCTCTGTGCTAGTGTTTGAACAGACAATCAAAATTATTGCAAAGTAGTTTAGTTCTACTATAAAACATGGGGAAGGACGTGGGGAAAAAGCTTCTTTCTGCTGAATCTTCCTTAACTTAGGCAAAACAAACCTGGGTTTCAATACACCCCTTTAGAATTAACTGGAATCCCTGCTTTCGTAAAAGGTTCCTGTTTCACAAACTGTGTGCATTCATCCCATAGAAGGATCCAGGACTCCAGTTTTGCTTTTTAGCGAAAACAAACATTTCCCTGACTTCTTTTTTTTGTTGTTTTTGTTTTTCATCTTTACACAGCGCCAATTGCCAGAGGTGGCCGTCAGCGTCGATACGGGTGGAAGCCCTGTACGTTGTGGTTCTGCCCTCGGCCAAACGCATTGACGGCAGTCTGGGCGTTGGCGGGCTGCACTGTCGGTGCCCCGTACGCAGCCGTTGGCTGGCTGGGGTCTGCGAAGCTGTGGCCGAAGGCTGTCAGGTCCTGGCCGTACCCTGAGGTGGAAAACAAAAAGGAGAGGGGAGCAGGGAGAAGAGGGTTTTAATGTCAGAGTCACCAGACATCGTTACAGAAAACACTTAGTCCTTTAAAAGTACTGATAAAGTGGCCTGTGTAAAATACTCATAAGTTTGATGATGAGGCAAAAACCGCCATTTACCCTCACACCGTTATATTTACTGGTACATGTCTGATGTTTGTAAGTGAAGCATTTTCATTCTTGATGATTATTGTGCTGTGGCTACTGAAAATACTGGGATGTGACATTACATCATAAATTATTGTATAGTATCGGGAAATTTGATTTAAATTTGTAATTAAGTTGAGGAAAATGATGTGGAGAACACACACAGCGTTCTTCGGTTTTAACACTAGATGGCGCAAACGGACAAGGGCCATCCAGGGAAAGAAACTAAACTGCCTGTAAAAGCTGCAGCAGCAACTGTCCAGACCAAAGGGACATCATGGTTAAAATATGGCTGATTTGTTAACTACCAGATGACTGGATGGATTAAAAACACAGTTGCAGCCAAATCTTTCCAGCATCTTGCTGATAATCGGTTATTTTCCTGCCCTGGTAACATTCTCTTAGAACTAGACTCTTGTGATTTGTAAATGTCACCAATAAATACTGGAGTACAGAGAGTTATAAATAACTGGAGTGGAAAGAGAAGAGGCAGAAAAAGTGAAAGAAAAGACAATTTGAAAAAGCATTGGTTTTGAGGTGCTCAAACAGGGAGCAGTCCCGACAGGAGCATCAGACACAAGAATCTGAGAGAGATTGAAAATTGACTGGCATCGTGTCCTTCTTTAAATCTTCTTTCCTTTCTCACCCCTTGAGCTACAATGTGGAGTACATGGGGTAAAAACAACGGGTGAATGGACTGCGCTGATGCACAGAGACAACTGAACCATGAACAGATTTTCTGACAATTAGATCATCCTTTTATAATCAGCAAAGCAATGCGGACAGTGAGGAAACAAAGAAAGGAGGACATGGTCTGTCTTGGTATAGTAAAACCACAGCCCCTAAGGGAGATGGCATGCTCAAGCTCAAAATGCCAAATTTCTCTGGCTGCGTTTTACTATACAAGAGTACACACAGTAATTTGTATGTACATGCAAAATGTACATGCAAAATACTAAACACAGAGCAAAAAATAAAAGAGGCAGGGCCGGGTTGCAGCTCTATAAACTCTACAGGACTTAAAAAATGCTTCTTTGGAGAAGACGATGCTGGCACCTACCTGCACTATATCCTCCCTGCTCATCCTGACCATAACTGTGAGAAGGACGCGTTGGTCCGTAGGCAGAGGGGTCCTGAGGGTAGTTACCCAAGCCTATCAATGAGATGAGGAGACCAGGTTGACTGAACCCAGATACTGTTGGCCGACTACTTTACATAGTTCCCCCCTTAATGAGCTTTAAGAGCTTTACACTCAGTTACTGGGTCTGCACTACAGCACTGCTCAGCTTCATCTGGAAGTCAAAACAAAATGGAGTGTGAGTTTGTGAGCTATCTGCTAGCACGCCTGACTTTGAATATAATCATGCCAGCCTCGTCTCAGGAAATCTTGTAAAATGCGCATGATATGCTGGTAGATGCCAAAAACATGAGAAATGTTTTCACACAAAGAAAATATTATGAGAAGAGGGCAAATAAAAGCAGGGACTAGCGCAACCACACCAGCAGTTTTGCATGTCGTACTGAATAAAATATGTCTTGTATACACGCCACAGAAATTTTCCAAAGCAGACCATCAATTTCTAGATTAATTTCCCATCTTCCAAGGTTTGCATTCATTTCAGTACACTGTAAAAATCTACATGAATTGTCTTGAAACTTGTTTCTAATTGGCAGCATGTCAGGTATCTTTCTGTCAAATAACATGACTGTTGTGTGCTTAGTAAGGCCAAAAATTATATCAAAATAAAATTTGAGGTAGATAAACTATGTGTTATATCTCCTCGCTGTGTTATATTGGTATATATTATGCATATTATATATATATATATTTAAACTTAGCAATAAAGGACTCCACTGGTGAGATTTTAAGATTTAAAAGATTTAAAATTAAACAACAAACATGAAGTTTTGCAGTCATCTCTCAATATTTACAAAAGAGGTTTGACAAGAAAAGTCAACAATACACTGTGATGAATAACCAACCAAGTTTCAAGTTTCACGTTGTACTGTAATGAAAGTGAAGTCAGGAGGAAGGGAATTATTGAGAAAATAATTTGTCATTAATAAATTTACATGCAAAACCACAGGTTAGATCCTTACTCTAATGACAACCAATATATTTAGACTGTTTAACTCCACAGAAGCCAAACTTAACTTTAACCTTAACAAACTTACTTTATTTTCCTAACCTCACGTGAAAGCATCATATCCAGTGGCTACAGTTGTCAGAAACGTTCATGTTAGGGGTGTGTGATTTCTCTGCACAACACCGACATCATCTGGGATTTTCTGCCCATTTCCCAAAACCATAGTGACTCTGTGCTGCCATCACTGGACTAAACGCCAGACGACACTAAATGCAGAAAGCTGGATGGAAGAGAAGCACAAGCAGGAAAACACTGAACAAGATGGACACCTGTCGTGACTGACAGCGACCACATGACTGCTTCAGATGTAGATCCGGCAGTGTGAAGCAGCTGTAAGCCAAATCAGAGGTTTCTGAATTCAAATCTGACTCTTATCTGTAATTATGTTGTCTAAAGGGCGAATGTTCGATGAAGACAAAGCTTGTTCCTTTTCCCTGGATGCTGGTTAGTTTTCACATTATTTCAGTCTTTCGTTTGGTTTAGGGCTGAAAACCTTTATTCTACACAATCAGAAAAAGGTGCCCCTCCATTTGTTTTCAATATAGAAATGAATAAAGCACATCATCATCTACATTCAGTGAAGTGGCGTGATGAAACGTGTAATTTTCAAGTCCCTGCATGCTAAGTGAAATTTGGCAGAGTTAATCAGCTCAGGGGAGATTCAGGAGGAACAATAATCAGGGCCTAACCCAGTCCAAAGGTAATATTTGACCAGACTAACAGTCCAGTTCAGAGACCACAAAGACTGAAAGGAAATCTTACAGACATATTGGTAAAAAAAATGACTTCGCCAGGACTTTAATATCTTTACATATCTACAGGGCACAGGAGGGAAATTCACAAATTGAACACAAGCATGCAAAGCTCTAGACTCTAGAGTTATAAACTGATGGACAAGTTGAAAATCTTTGATAGGTAACTTGGCAGGTTGGACATGCCTTTTTCCAGAAATAACACGGGCCTAATATTGTCATGCTGGTGCTCTTTTATGGCAATCGTGCCAAGTCCAGGAAAAGAAACCAGCAAAGTCACAGACAGGGAGGAAGAGAAAGAGGAGGTGGAGGCGAGAGAAATGAAAAGAGGAGTATTTGATTCAAGTAAAATAAATAAAAACAGTCAGGAGACGGATGCACTCCCTTAAAAATAAACATAAAATAAAAATGCAAAACAAAAACAAAAAAAACATTGCAAGACAGGATGATCTAATTCAAACCCACCAAGACCTACCAATCTTTTTTACCAATCCACAGCCAGGCTGGAAAAACCTGACAGAAATGCCTGCTGAAGACTCCGGGATGTGGTGAAGCTTCAGCAGCATCTTTACAGTAGAGGCAGAGGGGTTCATGTATGCAGGAAGCATGTATGCATGTGTAGCTGTTCAAGCTAAATGGAACCAAGAGCGAGCTCCTGCTTGTTTTACAATCCAAAATATGAACTTAAATGAGCTGTAGTTGCACCCTTTAAATACTGAGGGAGATGGGCAGGGCAGAGGGGTCGATTCAAATTAAATGGGAGAGAAAGGGGCAGCAAACTGTTCTGTGCACAAGGTTTTTCTTACCATACTGGCTATAAGGGAAGTCGGGCTGCCCGGTGGGAGCTTTGCTCAAGTCCTGAGTTGGTGTGGTGGCAGGGGCAAAGCCCAGAGGTGCAGCTCCTGGAGTTGTGGGCGGAGGAGGAACTTGTGGAGCATACTGGTCTGCTTGGGGTGTACCGAAACTGTAACCTGTTCGATAGGAACAAGATTATAATGATGATTCTTCATTTCATTAATGTTGTACATTATAACAGGAGAATACTACACAAAGTCATTGACTTGAGCAAAATATACTTCAGTTGCATTTTGAATATTTAAATAATCCAGTTGACCATACGATCACCTGAAATCTGTAAATAGTGTAAATATTTATCAATTAATCCACCAAATCTAATCTCATTATAGGCTGTAAAAATACAAGTTGTGCAACCACGTCTTTTTATAGGACAGCTGCCAATTGAATTGTCCCTACTCTGTCAACACACTTGAAACAAATAAGTCTGGATTTCTTTTCCACTTTTTGTTGGTCTATGATTTACATAACTCAGCTTGGTCTGCTAACAGGTTGAACTGGATCAAGGTAATAATCCACCACGCAGGCTTCTTTTTAAGCAGCAGTTCATGAAACACAGCAATCTGTCCCTGTCTGATAAGATGGAGGTTCCTCCCTGACCACAGCAACAGCAAAGCTGCTAAGAAAACCTGTCATGGATTCATTTTACACATTTTACATGCCCCCCCCCTTTCTAATAAAAATATATGAATATCAGATTTAAGAAACTCCTCCTACTAATTCGCAGTGTTATCCTTACATATGCCATATTATCTGTTTGCACGTTGTAGTGATGTCAAAGCAGCAGCAAAGTGTAATGAGCGAGTGCTACTGACCAAACTGAGGTGCTGTGCTGTAGCCCTGTTGAGGGTAGCCCTGAGGTGCAGCAAAGCCACCCGCTGGGGATGTGACCAGGAATGCGTTGAAAGGTGATGGAGGCTGTGTGGGTGTCCCCCGGCCTGCAGTCAATGGAGGTGCATACCCGCCTTCTCCAACAGAGAACAGAACTAGGTAATATGTATGATTTATATAAATATCTGTTTATATACACACATGATTAAACAGACAGGCAATAACAGGAAGAATGACAAGTTCCAGGACAGATGTATGCAAACAACATTAGTTTCAATTTGTTATGGTTTTAATAAACAGCTGAATTAAAGACAAAAGGTTTAAAAAACTGCATTTGAAGGTTGCTATCTGAAGCTGAGTGACAGTGAGGTATCCTTTGAGTGAGCACAGGGCCGACACTGCAGTGAGTCCTGCAGGTTGACCCGGAGGTGGTGATATGAAACCGAGCCTGACCAATAGCAGAGGGAGGCCGGAATACATTCAAGGCTGCCATCTGTCTCAAATAGAAAAATATCAGCAGCCTCAGCCATTATGAATCAGTGATAACACGCGCTGCTAACTGTCACCAGCCCATTGGCCTCCCTCAATGCAGGCTCTCTCCTTTAGAGATAAGAGCAGATCACATGACACACACACACACACACACACACACACACACACACACACACACACACACACACACACACACACACACACACACACACACACACACACACACACACACACACACACACACACACACACACACACACACACACTGCAGTTTGATCAATTCACTGTTGTGCAACATGAAAAAAAAACGAATTCTTTAGACTGGAAAGACAAGATATTTTCTGTGTGGTAGAATAGAGGTACAACACCTACCTATGGGCTGGCCAGTGGTCGACACCCACACTCCTTCAAAAAGAGAGAAAGAAAATTTAGACTGAGGACAACACTGATGCCTGAGATATGCAATGTTCACATAATTCAGTTCAGTTCAAACATTCAAACAGAGCGAACAACCAGTGACCACCCTGCACAAGGTTAATGTTAGAGGAGAGGATTAAACACATTAAAACAGTTACTACTGGGTTTTCCTCTGAACAAAGAGTCTCACTCGCTCTGCTCTGGGACGTGTTCCCACTCACCCTGTGGCCCGTATGGCTGTTGCCAGCCCTGGGCAGGCTGTGCTGTCCAACCATTAGCTGCACTCAAGATGCCCCTGGGCGCCCACTGGCCAGGGCCAAGCTGGCCAGGAGCTTTGCTGTCACGAGGTTCAGCCTTCTTTACTTCCACCTGGACAAAGGACAAGGAGGGCACGTTTGGCAACACCAGTGTAAGATCTAGACGACCCTCACCTAGACAGACCTCTCCTAGCCCTGATAGTCAATCTCAACATTTTGGGCCAGGTTGAAAACGTTTCACTCTATGTTTATCAGAATAATGTGGGGCAGCTATGTTAATTAATATTACTGTGTAGCCTGGAGAGATGCACAGCTATGTGTCTCAGGTACTAATTATCAAGCAGGAATTTCAGAGTGCCCAAAAATCAGATTACAAAGACAGTACACGTGAATTACAGTTTTTTTAAATTGTGGCTTTTTATAATGTACCTGAGAAACATAGATTTCTTTTTTTGTTCCTCAAATTAATTGCCCTTTATATATGATAAAGACGTCTAATGGAAGGTCATGACTTACCTTTCTCCAACTAATGCTTACAAAGAATATCTCATTTTTATTTTATCAGAATAAGTTTTTTGGAGGGGGAGGGGTGTAGAGAGAAATCTGTATCTCAGTTCTAACAGAATATAAAGTAAACATGCAGATAGTACAAATGAACAGTCTTTTCAATCTAAAACTGAATCTTCATACTGTGTCAAAGGTGAGAAAATAGTGACTGATACAGTTTGACACCAATATAATGTCAAATTATACTGTCAACTAAATCAAAAGTATCCTAATGTTAGAATTAAGACTAGTTTATGTTTATGTTGAAATGTTACTTGGCTTATTCAGGGGTCGTTGTCTTACACTGTTATTTTATTAATGCTCAGAAACTGGCTTTATTTATCCACTTCTTTACTTTCATTTCAGTTTTATATATTGTCCGATGTCAACGTTTGATGCCTTGAGTCAATTTAAAATGAATTGCCCCAATAAGAAAACTTTCTTGACTGTAACTAGGCAAAGCTACCAGCCGTTAACCAGAGCAAAGAAACAGGCTGAGACTAAGGGGGAGCCAACCAGAAATAGACTGAGAGGTTGAGTTATTGGGGTCACCTTGCGGGAGGAAAACGAATCACAAATTCCTCCCCGCTTTAAGGTGGTGCCACCTTCCCCAGCCTCCTCTTCCTTCTCTGTCGACCTAATTACATGCACATGTTTCCGGCAGTGGCCTCGCCGCCGCCGGCAGCTACCTGAGCGCTTTCTCCCGTGGGCATCACAGCTACGAGTGATGGATACCATGACTTCTGCACAGTCCCCAACAGCAGAACTGGGATTTGTCCCACAGTTTGATGTGCTCCAATTTCTAATTTCGTAACTCATATCTCCCAGGCTCCCACAAGTCCCAGCGTAAGGTAATGTCAAGTCAAGAACAATGGATTAAGTCGAGCCTTGATTCATGCTGAAAAACCAGGGCAAAGTCAAGGGGGGCGAGTACACACTGGAGAGTACACAGGTTGGGCTGAAGCTGTTACCAAGGAAATGGGATTGAGATCATCACTGTAATAATCTGGGACATTTAAATAAAAATAAATCTTGTTTTGTCTGAGGTGAGTTCTGACATATTTTCTTATTATCAAATTAAAGGGTGATTGGTAGATGATTTTTTGGCAACATTTTTTACTTGTAATATTAGTTTGTTAAACTGCTGTAGGAAATCACAACAGCCATGGTGTACATCTGCCTTGGGGACATTTGTTAGGTGTCATTCCCTAATTCAGACCTGACGCCCTTCTTTCCTCATCTTTCTACTGTCCACTCTCAAATAAAAGCACAGAAGACTCCAAATATACAACCAGCACTGTGCTTGCAAGTGCAGAAGCACCACAATAACTATCACTTTTCCCCAAAAAGGGAGAATACTTTAATATTGTCAATAAGAAATTAAAAATAACTGCTGAAATATACACAGAGGATTTCAGTGCTTGGAGACAAATATTTAAGATACTTAACGCAGCCATTTTAAGATCAAGGACAGACGCAGGAGACATATGATGATATGACTGAGAGAATATAACTACACTGTGAAATTTCTTATGCCCACAAATCAATGAGACTGTCTCTCTGCTGGTTTCTCTGTATTTATTATTAAAGCTGCTAATTAAAATTTTTAATTTGGGAAAATTGGGGGTTTATAATGAATGAGCACTTAATACTACTTTAAACCGAAGTGGTGGACCAATCCTTGTAGGATGCATGAAAACACGCAGCATGGTTTTGTTTTGTTTTCTGCTGAGGTTCCCAGCAGGTGTGTGGTGTTTGCCAGGAGGTTATTAAGTGAGTTTAAATCCTGCACCATAGTGAAGTTATTGTCTTTTCCCAGATGGACAGATTACCTGACACTGTCTGAATTGTCTTTGAGCTGAAAAACCTCATCCATCTGGTGCAGCCGCTGAGTTAAAGTCAACACTAAGTGAACTGCATATATTACTGTGCCTGATCCTAAACCGCACTTTAGATACTTCTGATTCTTTTAAAAAACCTGAAATTTAAAATGGTCAAAACTGGGGGACACAGTATGGAGATTCTTTAACTGAGGTCACTGGGTTGAGCTTTTTCTTTAAAATTTTCAAAAAATGAAATAGATAAATAAAACAAAACATGTTGACGTGTAAGTGACCTGCCAACAAAAATATCAGAAAACAAAAGAAACAGAACAGAATTGGACCAATCCTTTAGGTGATTCTGTGAAATTCAGCCTTAACTTTTATTATTATTTTTCATTTTAATGGCAAATCAAAAGCCAGAAAACAGTTTGATTTAGAAGTTTTTAGTACAATTTAAGAAACCTAAGACATCCTAAAGGAGTGGTCAGTATAAACAAAGCCTTGGGTGACAGCTCAAACTGTAATATAACAGCATTTGTCAAGCATTAGTGGCTTTAGAAACTGAGATCAATAGAGTGAGCAAGATTGGATGAGACATGTCAGCAGCCTGATTATTCTGTGATTTAAAATGCTAAATTTGTGCCGTATAATGTTACAGTCACTGATGGAAAGCCACTGGAAATTTTACTTGAACAAAATACATCAGCATCGTGGTCAAATTCTTACTGTGTCACCCAAGCCTCCGTTTGATCTTAAGGGTAAAATAAAACTACAACTACACACTTTTTTGCCCATGATGTCGTGAAAATGCATGTTGACAGCCTGGTCCACTGATTGTTCGGCCTCGAAAGTAATAAATCCAAAACCTAGCCAACGACCAAGAGTGAATCAAGGTAGCAGGGGGGTTGTGACAACACAAGATGAAGAACAGTATTGGGCTCCAGCAGAGTGAGGATCCGTCAAGACTGAGCAAGAGGCTCCTGGGGTTCGGATGATGTCGCAGACTTGCAGAACAACACAAATCCAAGACTAAGGCCTGGAGGGATTGAGGGGAAACTTCTCTTTACTGTGCAGAGAAATATTTTGTGAATACAGAATACAGGAGGGTTTAACTGCTCAACATGCAGAATGACAGGTGCAGTGTTTGATTTCACGTGAAATGTCAGAGAACAATGAGGTCACTCTTTCGCCCTCTAACATTGATAAATGCCAATTGAACCAATACCACGTTGTGTTACTTCATGCTGTTTCATCCAAACCCCACCTTGATCTGTCCCTTGGTATATTGCTTTGGAGCACACTCTCGCAGCAGCCATTGTTAATGCATCACAAAAATATGGAGAAACACAAACTGTAGAATGCCTAAAGCTTTCTCCAAGCTTTCCCAATTTCAGTATTTTTACTTTTGAGTCAGCCAGGATAAGCCTAAAATGGACAATTAAAATATTGTTCACAACAATAACACAAAGATATAGGCCATGACTGGTTTCCCAAAGTGACAAGTTGTTGATTTTGCTCAAGAGTTTTCATGGGGGGTACACAACGTTCATCAACAAGAAGCCCAAAGTTTACAGATTTCTTGTTGCAGCAGCACCGACCGCTCAGTAAACTACTCAATCTGTAACAGAACTTTTTCAGTGTTAGCAGGCCGCCTCGCGCTGCAGTGATCTACTTTCAACTTGATTAACTTTCCGCCGTGGCAGAATTGGGTTGTGTGCAGATCTCTACTTGGGGACTTAACCTCAATCCAACGGAACCTCCTGTGAGACAACTGAAATTTGGAGACCTATAGTAACATGCCAAGCGTTTCCCCAGCCTCACGATCCATCGCTATTAATAACATCTGTCATTGACCCGTCCTTCAACTAAATATAAAACCAAGTTGACACATTAAATTTTGACATATCTTGGTTACACTGACTCGGCGACACTGGAATTGATAATTGACTCTAATCAGATATCAGCTACAGATGAAACTCATGGGTTATAAATAATTTGACATGAATGAAACTTGACGTGGACCAGCCGTCATTCAGACGACTACTCACGGAACAGGAACATAATTTAATAATAATATATGAAAAGATTCAACGACTTTTCAAGTAATAGCTCAATCGACCTAATTTTTTGGCAAAAAGTGTGACAGTCAAATCATTATTTTAGTATCTTTTTACTGAAAAAATGTTATGTGAATATTTTCATGATTTCTTACTTTTCTACAGTAAACTAACTATATTTGCCTTGTGGACTGTTTGTCAGACAAATCTGACACTTGGAGATTTCTCACTTCATTTATTGACCAAACAATTAATTGATTTACAATCTATTGTTTGGCCATATCCCCTAATAACTAAAAATCTTAAATTCAGAGGATGCAAGTGAACATCGGCTGTGAGTCAATACACACAGATTTAAAATGAAGACTTCAATGGCTCAAATAACATCTCTCTGTAATTACTGGCAACATTTAAGCTTTAGCCCAGTTAACAGTTTGATGCAACTTTGTGTACGCCCCATTGTGACCAAGTGAAAAATCTGAGTGCTTTTACATTTGGCCTGTACCTCTGTGCTACCAGTCAATGCACAGTAACCTAAAGGAGAAAAGACAAATCTTAAAGAGACACAGTTAATCACATTCAAACCATTCACAAGGAGAAGGGGGACAGAAGAAAGGAAAATAGAAAAGGGCTTACTTACAAAAATACTTAACTCTCTACATACGGGAAAACACACACTAGGTCGTTTAAGATAAATGTATCAAGTACGTCTAAATCAGGGTAAAGAAAACTTACGCCAATATTCAAAGACTAATGGTTTTAGTAAAAGAAATTATTTACACTATCAAAGATTATGTAATGGTTGTTACAGATGCAATACATCATGTTAAATTCCAATGACAAACTATTCTGGGTTTCTCCCAACAGAGAATGTATGGTGTTTTAAAGGAAGAGCAGTGATACATGTTGTGGGTCAGTGGCTACTACATCATGGCTATGTAGGACAAATGCAGATGAGACAGCTGTGACTGTAACTCAGCAAGCAGAGACTGACACCAACACTGCCGGTGGCACGGGTCTGATTCCCAGTGAGGCCATCCATGCTTAAAGTGTCGGCACATGTCAGACACTCAGGATACATTTAGGATTTATCTGGACAAACCTTTCTGAGATATTAATGTCCGTCACCGCTACTTTCAGGAATCATGTTGAAAAGATTTCTGGAGTATGAAAGGACACGTAAAACATTTTAATTATTCCATTTGTTGATAAGAGATAAGAGTTTTTAATTATAATCACCTTCAGCGACCGCGATGGAACCGGTCTCTGCGAAGGACAAATATTCCCGTTCTCAATATACCAGATGCATGTTGTGAGCACCTTCTTTTTGTTCTTCAGTTAGTGAGTCTCGTTGCGTCCAAAAACTCATTTTTACAACTTTCAAATTAAACTTCTTCCATTTCATAGGTTTTAGTGAAGATTTTCTAGCATTGAAAAATCTACATACATCTACAAAATCCAGCAAACTGTCTGTCTGTATATTAAGCGTATATCTCAAAAAGTTCATCTTATCGGCTTCACACTTGGCATGTGTATTCTTAATGGACCAAGGACCAAGGATCTGCAGCTTTATTGTAATCTGCTCTATTGTGTGGCATCCCTTATTGTTAAAAGGTTTAATTCTGGAATTGAAACTGTTAATTCAATAATCAATTATGCGCCAGAAAATTATTCACAATTATTAAAAATTATCCAACAACATAATTGAGAAATTTATAAGCAAATGTGCAAAAATGTGTCTGGGTGTGGTCTGTCAATATGAGTATGTTAATATGGGTTTGAGAAAAAATGTGACTTGAGAATGATTTATTTCCAGAAAAAAACATAACCAAGTAGATAAGTGTGTTAGAAACAGACTGGAATTGTCCCACAAGGTCAGGTGGGACACGGCAAGATACCATCTGTTCATGTTGGACTGAGTGTACGGCCATCAAGGCTGCTAAAGAATTTAATGTTCTTGACCTGGGAGTGATTTATTTGTCACTGCAGTTATTGTCCACGGTAATGACTTTGTACGGGTTTCATTTAGCACGCTTCTATTGCATTTTGTGTTTTATTGTGTGCCTTTACCATACATAAATTGCTGTTAAGGGTTACAGTGTTTTAATTGAATTGAACATCTGGGGCTGAAGGGGCTTTTTTTTCTCTTTGGGCCAGAATAGTTTGTCATGAGATTTAAGATGGTACGGTATGGGGAGGGGAGAGAAAAAAAAAACGGGATCAGCTTTTACCTCGGGGCCTCTGCTTCTCCGCATCATAGATCATTACCACCTCTGTGACCTTGAAAGGGACAAAGGGAAACAGTGGCTCCATTTAGCAAACCAGGCAGGGTGCTTTCTTATTCCAATTAAAATATTCAGCCTCAATTTGGTCAAATAAATACTTGTAATATTACAATCCCACAATATTTATATACTGTAGTATTGACCCTGTTCAATGTCACATCCATTCAAGCAGTCTTTAATGATGATGTGAACTGACTTGCATTGTGTGCTTGGCAATACTCACCACTCCAAATCTATTGAAATAGTCCCTGAGTTCAGGCTCGCCGCAGTTATGGGGGATTCCACCTACAAATATCTTCTTTGATTTATTGCTATCGGCTTTGCTGCCCTTCTGAAAGAAAACAGGGAGTGTATGCATTTCAGTGTCTGTTGAAGGATCACTCTGAGAGGGGGCCAGTTAGCCATCATCTATTCAGACAGTGCAGAAGAAATTAGGTTCTCCTCTTGCCCTGGGGTATAATTCTTAACATGTCATGTCAATGCAAACACTGGTCTCCACAGATCAGAGAACACGGCTTCCTCCACTTACTCTCTACCACTGAGCATTGCTGTGCACTGCACAGGCTAGATGCTGCTTACAACGATTTTTACCAGTTACGTCTTCTGCTTTGTTAGTAAAACATTCAGCACCAACTACATGACTTAAACTCAGTGAAAGGAGTTCCAGTAGGAGGGAGAGAGCCTTATTTATAAAAGCATCTGACATACAAAGCCTGTGCTTTCAGCCAAATTTGTGACTTAAAAAAAATGTTTTAATGGCAGCAGCGGCGGAATAATAAAACCCTTGGCTGCCCAAAGGGACAAAATGACTATAATAGAGCTGCAGGGGCTTGATAGCATTGTTGATCGACCCACAAATTGCCCAAGTTGGTGCAGAGATTTTTGCCTGACAAAACGTTCACTGCTGAAAGGCAATTTCTTGTATCATAATAGCTTGCTTTTCTTTTAATCTTTATGTGTTTTCACAGTTTTATTCAAAGAGAAGACACTTGCAAGGAAAAAATATTATATCTTAACTTCATCAAGAAAACTGCAGCATCAGAACGAAATAATGCAAAGATACAATTATAATTCCAATATTTAGCATGGGGACACAGGGCGATGACAACCTCATGAGTCATTTTATCATCATCTGGAAAAATTGTGACGTTATTATGGGTCAATACCAGGCTATTGTATGTTCTAACAGAGACCTGCTGAAATTGTTGCAGTCTCTTGGTCACAAATAGAGGTCGATACAAGACGTACGTTCTTTAACGCTTCTGTGATTTATCAAAGCCCCAAACCAATTCCAAGGACTCTCAAGGGTATAACGGCTGGTCATTGTGATCTTAACAATAAAAAAATCACAGTCTTTTACAAAAAAACTAAGTATCTGAAAATAAAATGAAGGTTAAAGTCAGAGCGATTTTATTAATGAAGCTCAAGATCTCCGAATTCAACCTCATGAGGAGGAGGGGTTGGTGAGACTGACGGCCTTTAGCCTTAGTCCAGCAGAAACACCTAGCCTTGCCTTCGCCATAAGAAATCAGATTCCTCTTACCCAGCCCTCTTTGGTTCGAGTCTTTTCAGGCTGCATCCCCCTGGGAGTGCATGGCTTCGGGTCAATCTGACAGCAGAGAGAGAGAAAAACGTTTTCTCTAAGTAAAGGTACCTTAAAATGTGTATATTTAAGTACCTAACACAACAGGGTAAGGACATACACTCATAACAATATGTGGCCAAAGTTTATGCTTTTCTCTGCCTCAGTCAAAATATCCAATGGGGCAAGATGTAGTTCATGAGGGAGCTGCAAATGACACAATAAATCGAAAGGAGAAACTAGATTGACAACACTTTCTTTTCAGCCATCTATGACAATTCCAACCGTTGGTGCCAATATTGGTTATTATCTTTGAACAGGTAAGTCTTGTTGGGCAAGCAAATATCAGTCTTCATCATCTGTACTATTGGCTGCAGGCAAGTACAATCTAAAATTATCCATGAATAACTTCTAACTACTGAGGATGATGACATACAGTTACTAAGCGTTGGCAGATTACTCAGCTTGATTTGACTATCTGATACTTTGATTTTTTAAATACTCACATTTCTTCCATCAAGATTATGCGGCTTTGTCTCCAGCACTGTCCGTACACAATTGGGGTCTTTGAATTTGACAAAGCCGAAGCCTCGCGACTGATTTGTAGTTTTGTCCTTCATGATGACACAATCTACTACTTCCCCGTACTGTGAGAAGTAGTTTCTAAGTGTCTCTGAGAAGAGAAAGAAAGGACCACCAAAAATAAGCACAGATTTATACAGTAATATTGCAAATGTGTTAATTTAAAGATTGAACCTAGCCCACTTTGGCTCCTGAACACAAAGAAGTGATGATTTACAGCACTTGTACTATAATTACAATAAATTATACTATTAAAATATCGTCAGCAACCTGCACCACAACTGGAACTGCAACTAAAACTATGACACACTGGGAACCGTCATTCAGTGACCTTGATTTTGTCTTTTGACAGAATATTGTGGATTATATCAATGTTTTTATAGGGAAACAATTTCAACTCACATATTGACACTCCTACAGAGCAAATACAGCACTGACCCACTGTCATCTCACATAGCACCAAACGTACAACCAACTACAGTAATGCCTGCACACGCCCATGGAGATGAGCGTACAAGTTTGAACAAACGAGGAGTCACTTTGGAGAGGGTTATCGTAATTGCTTTTCTCATTGCTTAAAAGCCCCAGGGCATCGGCGGAGAAACAGGCTCGGTGTAACACAGCGTTGTGGTTCAGATCTCAATGTTAACGTGGACAAACCCTTGTGCAAAGTTACACAATGGCTAGTTGAGCATGAGCCAGTGGAAAGAAGCTTTAGACGGACAAAACCAACTCTGCACAGCTCTGAAAGAGAGATGTATACACAGGCACGTTGCACTAATAATGTAGACTCTACCAACGATGATCATCAGTAATTATGAAATGTGACAGGGAGAATATACTCTAAGGTCTTTTTGTGATTTTGATCACTTTAACTCGGGATATTGATAACATCAATACAGTAATTTGATGGGTTATTAACATTAATACACAACTTTTTTCTTCATACAATATTTGCTACTTTCTGTAATTATGGAGATGAAAAAGTTAAATGTTATCTTTTGCTTAGCGCGACACATTTATCATAACTGCACTGATATCAGTTTGGTACGGGACCAGACATTAGTAAATTTAAACATTGTATTCCACATAGCACAATTATGTTTCTACAAAATCAACCACTTGCAGCAAATACATCAGTGTTATTGTGTCAACGCAGCCGTATAAATATTCTTTCTCTGAATAAAACAACAATACTGAACCAGGACTTACGATAAGAATAACAAATAAAACAAATTACTATCTTCGTCCGCTTGACCATCGTCACCATTATATCCAGGTACCATGTCACACACACCCTTATTAATACTTATTTTAATATCACACCACAATTCACTTAAATACCGTTCACTGTTGATGTAAAGGCAGAAGCCAAAAATACTAATAGTATCCGAATGTACATGTACTGCGTATTTAAGTACTACCCACTTGTGACCTGACAATCTGCAGGGTTTATTCAAACTCAGCCACCAAACAAGACCATGAACACAACAGTGAAGATTACAACAGCCATCCAGACAAATTCCCAGGAATTAAAAATTACTCTGCACATGAAGTGGGCGAGCGTTCACAAGTTAAAACAGGTGCGACTTACCTTGTGTGGTGCTCCAGTCCAATCCACCCACAAAAAGTTTCCTGGGAAAAGTAGATAAATGATAAATCGAGTTAGTCACTGATCATCGCTTTGAGTTATTCATAAACTGCCAGACAAGCATTGCTGCACTGTCTCACACAAAACCATAGAAAACATACTGCCTGACCAGGGGGATGAACAAGACTCTCAGGTCTTTGTGGAGAAGATGGCAGTTTTCAGAACCATAACAAAGCTCCAGCTGACTAAACAGTGAACTACACACATATTACACAACACGAGGCGCCAGGCTGCTGCAGCATGAGGAGACCTCCACACACCCGTTCACTGTGACTCATATTCAGGTCCAGTCCTCCAACACCGGCTGAAATGGCCTCGACAATAAAAGGTATTTTTATGAACCTCCTGCCACGTAAGTTACTCCGGGACAGAGCCCATCACCGAGCCGCCTCCAGAAGCTGCAGCAGCCCCCCCTCCCCACACACACACACACACACACAGTCCTCCACCGGCTCCAGGCTCCAGCAGCCCGAGTGTGACCCTCTCCGAGCGGAGGAGAGGAGAGCGGCTGCCCGGCTCCCTGCATGCGCACCGGCGCACTCCGGAGCTGGAAGTTTAATGGCAGTTTAAAAGGCGCTAGTATCGCACAAGCTAACGAGTTAACACACGTTTCGTCGAGAGAACCGCTGGGACACATCCCCTGATGGACGCTGCGGCAGGAGCGGGGGGTCAGAGGCTCCATCCTCCGGCGGTGCCCGCTAAATGTCCTCGCTCGGGCGAAGCGGAGAAGAGGAGACTTTCGCTTCGCTCGCAAAGCGTCAGCTAAGCTAAGCGGCTCCGAGCTAACCACAAACAACACAGAAATAAGTAACCGCACTTCCACACCTCCCCCTGTCAAGGTGAGTGACAGCGCCGGAGACCAACGCGGCTCTTTCCTCCACAAACACCAACAACTGAGCGACTTCAACGATTTACTTTCACTTTTTCTTTTTTGCCCGTCTTTCCTCGGGCTAGCTAAGTTACTACGGCTAGCTTAGCCTGCTAGCTAGCGTTAGCTGTCAAATGACAGCTCGGAGCGGAGAGCGCACTGGCTGCGAGTTACGAGGAGGATTTACAGCGGGTCGCCTCCGCGGCAGGAGGCTTCAGCGAGCGGATCTTACCCGACTTCATCTCCGACTAAGTTGTTGTTCATTTCTGAGGCTAATGCGGCTGAGTGCTGGAGCTGCGACCGGCTTATTGCTTCAGTGCTGCGCCTCTCAGACTGAGAGCGGAGGAAGGTCACTCCGCTTTTTGGTTCAAACTGCTCTGCGCAGTGACGACGCTGCAGGGGGCATCAGCCTTTAAAGGGACATCACACCCATTCACTCCGCTTCCATCCCACAGGAGCCGCTCGGGTCCTTTTAGTGAACAAGTTAATGAGCGTCCGCGTCCGAGGAGACGACTTGGACCAAGACAACCTGCAGCGAACCGACTGAGTCACTTGTTAAAACATCCCTTGTTAAAACAGACTTTTATCATTCTTTAAGAGTTTCTTTTAGATGAATCCTGTCTTTTAATATTTGTGATTTTGTAAAGCACTTTGTAACGTAGATTTTGAAAAGTGCTCTATAAATAATTATTATTATTATTTTATTATTAAAAATATTTGATTAACAGCAAAGCAATTGAGAGCAGGTGAAGCTTCTTCCAACTTGACCTTTCCTTTCAGAATTGATGTTTATTGTTTATTAAGTACAACACAAGGAATTTGCTGTGGTGTGTTTGTCCAAGCATGAATGTAAAAACATAAAAATAGGAAACAATATGAAAAAATCCCACTAGAATAAGATATTAGATATTCACAATTTCAAGTATGTACGTTATGAACGTTTTCTGGCCACAGGAAGTTCAGGTTTCGCAGGCGAGGACATTCATGCAGTGCAGTGATTGGGTCCCGGGCCTGAACAAACAGACGTGGGAACTCATTTGTCCCTGTTGTCACTGGCCTGGGGAGCCAGGTCGCAGTCCATCACCTTCTCGGCGGAGCGAGTGATGCGCTGCAGTCTGGCCTTGTGCTCAGCCGTATAGCAGCGGCATTCCATACAGTGATGGACAAGATGTGATGTATTTGGCAAGACAAAGACATTTAACATGTGGCCAAGGTTACATTAACAACTGGGCAAAGCAGGCAACTGCCCAGGGGCCTGTACAGCTCCAGGTTTAGTCCATTCGATTTGGCTCCACATATTTTGATTAATTCAAAATTTGTTAGAAATTTTTTTCCGCTTCAAGTTCTTTCATATATCAACTCTCACTGGTCGTCTTTCCTCCACCTTGGGGCCAAATCTAGTTTTAAGACCTCAAGATTAGGCCCTGAGCCCTGAGCGGGGCAGGGACCCTGTATTTTTATTATTTGCAATCTTTCAACACATTTATTATGTTCTAAACAGGCTTAAAATACTCCGGAAACTTTGCACACATGTCCAGCCTGGTGAAAATTTACATTCGTTATGTGTCTCACACAATCGTGTGGTGAAAAGTCTTGATTTCACTCCAAAGCAGTTTTAAGAATCACACGAAATGCAATCCCTGAAGAAACCGTGGTGGGATTTCTTGCTTCTGCACAAATTGAGGTTACATTGCATTAGTGAGGATGATCAACCAACACCATGGATTTTACAAAGTCTGTGATCGTGGACCTTCTCTCAGACACACCATGCAAAAAATGGCAAAAGCGACCCCCCCCCCCACTCCATCTTAATCACCTGCCTTGTTTGGCTCAACTTTCTGGATGCCTCTTTCAATCATAATTATTTTAACTGATCACATATAGATACTCAGCAATTGCACAAAGATAACCTTTTTTTATTTTGCATAAGTTCCGACGGCATCAAATACAAAAAAACACATTCTTTCCTAAAACAGTTTCTGACTAAAAAGTGGTAAAAACTGTTTAAGTCCCAAAACTATTTTATCGCTGAACTATCACTTTAATCAAATCACACACATAAGGGATATTCTAAGTGATCCCAGTGTAAATAAAATGTACAGCATATAATGCACATATCTCTCCCCAGTCCACATATTTATCATTGACTTCATTGCACTACTTATTGCTTCTTTGCTCAACTCGTACTGTTTACAAACTACTGAAGCACTTGACTTGTACATACTCTCATAGTGTGTACTTTTATGGTGCTGCTCATTAGTGTTTCCAATATTCTGCATATCCTCCTACTTTACTTTCATGGGCTATTGTACAGAACAGTCTGGTCTATCCACCACTATAATTTAAGTAATTTGTAAAATTCTTTAACTTATTTGTTCAGTTTTCTGTCCTTGTTCATTGCTGTGTGTCTGAGACCAATGTAAAACCAGAGTTCAATTCCTTGTATGAGCCAACTCTCATCTTTCTGATCTTTTCTGATTCTGATCTTCTGATCTCCTTTTCAAAACTGATACAATATTTTTCACTTCCATCAACTTATCCTCTTGTGAAACTCTTTGCTGACCAGGCCCACCACCTCCCACTGTGAAAACCTGTGGCCATACAGCGGCTATCTGCCATAATAATCCATAAATAACACCTTCCCTCCACACCCCCTGCAGTCACACCCCCCGTACCCTGCCAATAGTCACTCTGATACTCCAGTAACCCGCCCTTCTAACTTTAAATATGGCTGACAAACAAACAATGATGGCGGCTTACAAGTTATTAACTACAACTTATTTATTTCTGCAAGGAAATATTTTTTGGAGGATCAGTGAAGTTTAATCACCAATCAACTTAACAGCTATAGTCTAACAAAAATGTGATTAGGACTGAAGGGGTTTCATTCTTCACTGTAAAACTGTGCTTTACAAAAGAGGAAAACTCATGTTGTGTTAGAAAAACTATTTTGGAGAGCAGTCCTCTGCTACATTTCTCTTTTTCTTATTGAATTAACCCCTCAACACTTCCTGAAGGTTTAACAATACCTGCTTTCAAGTTATGTGAGATTTAGTGACAAAATGTTCTGCCAGCTGGAAAGAAACATTGTGCTGGTGTTAAGAAGTAGGACATTTCTCACAGGCTCATACATCAGCAGCTAAGGCACAAAGTAAAGTTGGCTTTCTTTACTCACAAGTTCTTTGAGAAGATATTTATCTATAATATATATATATATTATCTATTTATAGAGGGGTTTAAGACCAATATGTAGCTCAACCCACAATGTTATCAAAGAACTAATTAACAATAGAAATAGAAATGCCGACTTTATAATTTAGGTCGTATTCCCCAGTCTTTCATTGAGCTCCCAGTGGGAATCATGAGTGTCAGAATGAATGTATCTTCTCATTCAGTGTAATGTTTGTCTGGTAGTGTTCTTGTTTGCAGTTATCTCTCTAATATCCTTTTTAAAGGACAAAATGAGGTCACACATCAATATGTCAAGATTTATAACAGATTCTCCACCGGGACCCAAGTCCATCAAAACACACATGTGTGTGAGGGGGGGGGAAACAGCTTGATCAGGTTTCTCAGAGGAAACTGTCAGGTCTCTATTTTGTACTCAAAATAGAGCAGGAGAAGGAGACTCCAATGTCATGATGGTGCGGTTATTATCCACTGGATCATCAGTAACTGTCCTCTACTCAAAGACTTTTAAATTTTGGTTATGTGAGAACGGCTGTTGGGTTGTAATCATCAATCGAGACTTTAGGTCTATTAGGACTATTCAACCTCAGTTTGAGTCACATGTTTTAATTCACATCTGATATAAGTTAATGCTACGATTCAAAACAGGTCCAAAGACATGAGACCTAGAGGTGAGGCTGTCATGAACGTCAGTCTTACCTCATCTATTTGAGACGATTGTCAAGACACCATAAAGCCACAGACTGCACTGAAAGAACAGCGCCCTCTTCCTATTGTGTGTAATACAGCAAGCCAGAGGACATCCTTCCTAATGTGAGCCAATGGTTTCACATCCACTGAGTAACATGGGAGCCAGTGAAATACATACTAACCCACATTGTTAATGGGTCAACATACGTTTCAGAAACTGCTTTCTGTCTGCAGGTCTGACACTGTGAACATGGGTCACTGCACCGGCTATAAATCAACAACAGGGTTATAAAGTAACTTTCTGATGGAGGCACTATCACGTACATGCTGGAATCAATTTCTCAGATGTACTTTACACTTTTTCATAACTTGTTTTCCTGTGAATTGATATTCGAGTGACAAACCACCCACACACGACTTAGCATTAAGTACCACTAGGGGGTTTGAGTGCATGGTTTTCCAATTGGAAAAACCTAATTTCAGGAAATTGAGTGTGACGTAACAATGTGTTGCGTTATTTAAGTCAAACTAATTTGTCAGAAACCTGATGAAATGAGTCAAACCAGTTACCATCAGACATCAAACTATCGGACATCAGACTATCGGACCTCATAAAGCAGATGCTATAACAGTTTTACAGGAAACAGAATATATCAATAACTAAAAGGATGATATACTGATTTGTGTTAAGATTTTTTCTATATTAAGAGCATATTGTTCACCACAGTTTTATTTGTCATGCTGCCTCTGATTTTGGGCCCACCACATTCTGTAAAATTTAAGTCACATTCTTGATGTAATGTCTATCTTCTGGAATGTGAACTGAATAACACCAGGGACCTCTGTCCTGACAGATAGTGAAATGAGAGATTATCTTGCTGACTTGTGGAAGCAGTGCCTCCTCTGCCCTTTGACCTTTAATGTGACACTGCTGGAGAATTTCAGAGGGCAGCACTGTGTTAAATATCAGTGACAAAACGGTGAAAGAGCAAAGCAGGAGACCTGTGATGAAATATGTCACTGAATAAAACCAGTAGTCGCATATTGACACAGCATTGTTCGGAAAAATAGGGTAAGAGTAAAACAAAGAGGGAGTAAGATAAAGCACATTTAGTTTGTTCCTTTCTGATGATGTTAAATGTAAATGTAAACACTACAATTCAACCGCATCACAAACTGCAGCCTGCAAAATGACCATAAAGTTCAATTAAAACTTCCCTAACACAGCTTCAGCACAAACTGAAGCCTTCACGTTGGGAGGAACTCTTCTAATGCTGGTGTAGCACACTGCATACGTTTTAGCTAGGTGTACCTAATAAACTGCTAACTGAGTATATTCACATGCACAACAATGGAATGAGATTCTTGAGATGCTTTTTAAATGTTTTGCTGTGCTTAAGTCGTCATGTGACTTAAAGAAAGGAATCCCCTTTTGGGTTTAGGCCTGTTCTGAGCACAAGAGGGTCTTAACTTCGGTGTGAAGAATCAATAATGTTTTGCAAGTCATATGATGCATTGGATACAACAGAGATCTTTCAAACTGCTGTAGCTGAAATCCGTGGAAATGATCCTCGTCATGTTTGACTCTCGTGTGCCAGAGTGGTGCAGAAATTCAATATCAACCTTTACCAAAGTGAGACATTTCCTGCGACTACAACAGAATTTTGAGGTTCATGGTTTATTGTTTCCTGCTTCAGGCAGCATGCGGTTGCTGCATGAATGACTTTCTGTGGAAACAAGTGTGAGAGAAGAGCCTTGTATAAGAGTGGTAGGTGGATGAAAACCAGCAGTTTGATGAGGACCCTCACCGAGGAGCGGGCCCCACTCAGCTTCACCTAATGGGAGTGAAGTGGATGATGGGTAACCAGGGCAGAGGCACTGTGGAAATGATCGGATGATACATTTTTGACTGTCACGCCTTCTCACCGCGCTGGGAGTCATGTAACACACAAATAAAGGCTGAGTGATGGTCAAAAGTACAGACATTCAGGGTTTAATGAGGGATTGTGTCTGTCAGTTTAAGTAAAACATTGGATTCTATGGATACATGTTTATTTAAAAACACATTACTTTGTCTTTGTATTATTCAGGACAAAACTACATCCAGTGCTATTGGGGCTGCAACTAATCATAAATAAATATACAGATGAATTTATAATGTCTCAGAGTTAATTTGTTCAAATATCCTGTCAACACCTCCTCCTGTGATACACGTAGAGAAATATCCAGTGTCTGTGTTCATCAGAAGTAAATGTATTGGGACATTATTGATCCGTATTGTCCCAACAGGAATCATACCAAAATGAAAGAGCTTTACATGAATGTGCATGTTTTTACTCATAAAAACTCCATATCCAGTTAATCAGGCTGCTCAGATTACGTTTTACAACAGGAGCAAATGCATAACATGCCTGAATGACATACAGTGCTGTGGTTGACTTCAGCTGTTCGTGCCAAGACTCAGAGCAGGAAAAAACAAAGAGCTCTCACTCTGCTGCGAGCTCTGGGCACCACACAAATCCTCCAGAGTCTATGGCTGAAGCACTAACCTTTAGATGCAGTTTTAAGGAGAGATGATAACACTCAAGATTCTCTCAGCATTATATTTTACAGCCGGCAACTTCACGGTTTTATTCACTCTCACCACTTGAATCAACCTTGTTTCCAGTCGCAATAAAATAAAATAATCCTGGTTGTCTAAATGTAACCCTAACCCTAACATTTCTTTGTCATAAGGACATAACAACATCTTAGGAATCACCACTACATTTTAGATAAAGCCTATATATTGGTCATTATATAGGTCATTTTCTTAATCCCTTGAATTTGTATCTGCATTGACCATATCGGCCCCGCTCTAGAACAAAGTATTGTTCACTGTTACATAACAATATCACCAAAATTAAGTTGAATTCAAAGTCAATGTCTAATTCAAAGTCAACTCTATTTTCAGTTCAGCCATATGTCGAGGACATAGGTGGGATAGAAATGTAATTTCTCTCTAATCCCGTATAAATAGACAGAACATATAAGTACATATACAAGAACTCAAGTGATATAAGTACATAACATAGTACACAGTCAAAAGGCACAGGGTAAATAGGATGAGTATAGCTTGAAGGGATAGTTCCCCGAAAAATTTAAATTCACTCATGATCTACTCACCACTACTTTAATGGTGTTTTTAAGTTTTCCTCAAAGCAAAACCAAAGGCGATAAAACATTTCTAGGACTTGATTGACCGGATCGATCCAGTGCAGAGGAAACATGAGAGAAGAAACTGCCTGAGCTTTATGCCCGCAGAGTGAGGCCTCCTGTCTGCAGAGGTCCACTCTCGGTATGTTTGTCCGGTGCAGTCTCGCGGTGTCAGCACCTTTGCTCCTCATATAAACCGCGGCCTCCTCCTCCGGAGTCTCTCCCTCTTCTGTCTCCAGGACACTCCGCTCCTCCACCCACAGCTCAGCATGACCTCCGCCGCCCAGCCCATCTTCTCCCAGGGGGAGGACTGTAAGGCCGCCTGGCACGACGCGAGCGCCGGCTACAACGAGGCCGACACGCACCTGGAGATCATGGGCAAGCCCGTCATGGAGCGCTGGGAGACCCCGTACATGCACTCCCTCGCCACGGTCGCTGCCTCAAAAGGTAACGCGAGCGGGTTGAGGGGCTGCATCCATTATCGGACGCGTTCTCTTTGGATGATGTGTCCGAAAATAGGCTCATAGGCTACTTCTTGTTTGTTTTTTTGAGGATTTGCATTCGCAACAACATGCTAATGTGATTTACTTTTATAAATGACTGATGATCATTTTGCAAACAGCTATATGCCATTCATATATATTATTTAATGTGTTGCCGGCAGGTGAATTACACACAAATTAAAAATTTGAAATGAGTATTAGTGTACATTAATGTTGAATCTCACTGTTGCATTTATATAGATACAATTTAGATCATTTAAAAAAAGTACAAGGGGAATAAATTTACAATGTTGAATCACACATTTGAACTACTATCATACTTTGGTCTACTTTATACGATTATAGAATTTGAAAAATCCCACAAGCAATCTTTGATGTGGATTTGTGTATGTATATATTGATATAAATATAACACGTGTGTACACACATACAATAATAATAATAAATTTCCCTCGGGATCAATATAGTATGTTTTGAGTGTTGGCACACTTATTTGGCTTCCTCTGCTATTTCATGCTGAGCTGTGTTGAGGACACGTGTGCGCGGTGTGAGGGGCATGGTGGAGCTGAGAGCAGCTGTTCCACTACTCCAAAGAAATCTGCAGGGGGGGAAACGTCTCATCTGCTTGTAATGTGAAAATAGACTGATCCACACCCTCGCAGACGTACGAAAAAAGAACAGGCATGTGCACCAAAAACTGTGTGCACAACATTGCAAAAATGCACATTTCACCTGCAATTTTGCATTTACATTGATGTAGTAGTTTTGACAATGAAAATGTATTTTCTTTCCTTAATATTTATTCTGTCCACTAAGATACAGCATTTGTACAGGTGTATCCAAGATACATTCCTGTTTTCTCATGTTTGTCAGCAAATGCATGTTTGAATTCATAATTTGATTCCAGACGTCCCTTAAAATACTGACACAAGGCAATTTAAAGCATTTTAGACGGATTTATACATTTTAAGAGATTTTATTTTTTAAGTTACTTCAAAGACGGTACTTCATGTGACACTTTACTTGATGCGTTTTCTATTCGATTTTTTTGTCTTAATGCAAAAAAAGTTATTATGCACACTGATGATGTAAACTTTATTTTCACATGTGACATGTCATATTTTCCCTTTGAGCTTCTATACAAAATAAACATATTAGCGTGTGCAGCTGACTATAGGCCCAATAAATCGATATGAAGGCTTGAAGTAATAACAATTAACCTTTATCCCTCATCTATGTATATGCCTCTAAGCAACTAAACACTTTGGCCTCTCGGTTCAACCAGATTGCGAACAACTGGCTTTCCCTCACGCAGCAAAGGGAGAAAACTTGAACTAGTAAAAGTCACAGTTATATCAAAAGCAATACATCCAGTCAGTAATAGCTCAAAAGTAATGCTCCTCTTGTCCACCAGTTTCAGTGTAGGTGTGATTGTAGCACTGGAACCAGATCGACTTTGGTAGAACCAAACCATGTTTTATTTGTATGTGCTGAGATACCGGATGCTGGAAATTTGATGGACAAAAAATGCCACAGACAGTTTCACAGACATGTAACAGTTGTACAAATATGTCACAAATGATTTAAATACACAAATGTCCTAATGCTGAGAATGTTCTAACATAATCACACCTGCTCACAGTAGAAAGTAGAAAGATATTCTGACTCCAAAAACCTGGAAAGCTCCAGCAGATTTTAGTTTCTGCTCTGATCTGAATTGCAGGTGGTCGGGTTCTGGAGATCGGTTTCGGCATGGCCATCGCCGCCACTAAAATCGAGTCTTTCCCCATCGAGGAGCACTGGATCATCGAGTGTAACGACGGTGTGTTCGCCAGACTGGAGAACTGGGCCAAATCTCAGCCACATAAGGTCAGTAGGCTGATATCATCTACCTGTGCTGGTTGAAATCTGGTGTAACTGCTTGTTTCCACAGTGTTTATCTGCTCTTGTCCTTCAATATGAAGATGCTAATTATTGGAGCTGGTGTTTGTTACTGCAGGTCGTCCCTCTGAAGGGTCTTTGGGAAAACGTTGTCCCTACCCTGCCAGACAACCACTTCGATGGTAAGAACTTGTGAAGACATGCAGATAATACTGTTTCACTTAATGCACAATCCTGGATTTACAGTTTGAAAAATCTGTCTTGATGACCTTTGTGACACGCAATAATCACATGAAACATCCCGTGAAGTTGTCATCACCTCACCCTGACAACACGGTGTGAAGATGTATCATCCATGTTGACTTAGAGGGACAGATGGGTGCAGCTCAGGGCATTTTCAGATTCACTGCAATTTAAAAAAAACGGTACCTTGTTTTAAATAGAGTACTAACACTGTGTCTCTGCTCTCTCAGGTATCCTGTATGACACATACCCTCTGTCAGAGGACACATGGCACACTCACCAGTTTGACTTCATCAAGGTGAGTAGCTCAAATCCACACACAGTAAGTAGCATTAGCATTATTGTTTTTACATATTTCATAACTAAAATAATTGATTTCAATTGACTTCTTATACAGTATGTTCAATTCAGCACAAAGGAAGCACCAAGAATCTAAGGGCAGGAAGAACATCTTCGATATATGGACATTTATGTTAAATCGTGCCAGTGAGACTCCAGATGGTTAAAGTTCTGAATACCTGGAAATGTTTGCAAGAAAATTGGATTAAATGTAAATGAATATTGGTACAAGACATGACATGAATTGAATTAAATTTGGTTCACACACCGGACCAGTTTGTCTTCTTTAGCTCATATCACAACGGGACTTGAAGGATTGATTATTGTTTGATTTGCTGACGTGTGCGTTCTGCTGCAGGCTCACGCTCACAGGATGCTGAAACCAGGCGGCGTCCTCACCTACTGCAACCTGACCTCCTGGGGCGAGCTGCTCAAGACCAAATTCGACAACATTGAAAAGATGTTCGAGGTTCGTCCCCTTCACTACTAATCCAACTGAACCTATTAAAACCATATTAGACGTACTAGCCTGTAAAAGCCATTTTCAGACATGAAGACACATGAACATGATCTTGCTTTTCACATATGAAGAACGCAGCAGTAGACACGGGTCAGACACGTTCACAAAGGAAAATGTCCAGAACATTTAGACTAAGGGTGGCACTTGTGTAGAGCATGCAGGAGGCGGGACATAACATAGACATTCCACTATGTAAATTAAATGTTTTTATCATCAAAAGCTCTCAAATCTCATTGTCTTTCCAAGTTGACATCTTTGTCAGCGTCGTCTACTACTACTTCTAAACCTCTTTTTCTTCCTGAGGTGTTTGTATTCTTTTTGTTTTTTTTGTTTTTCATCATCAACATAACCAACTCAGACATTTTCACGACATTTTACATGAGGGCTTGCAGGAAAAGTTCCAGAAAATGTCTGCAGCAACTGACTGACTGTTACATCCTCAATGTTCCGAGTTCAGGGCCTGTCTGAAAGCAGCTCTAGTGCTGCTTTAGATACCTGCTAACTGTAATTAGTTTGATTTCAGTATTAGTCACCTGTGGTGCCATAAATAAAGTAGTTTGCAGTTCTGGCAGTAGAAAGGTTCAAGTTACTGAGAAGTGATATCAGTATAATCACCTAATTCCTGGAGTTGTTTGAAGTGGATCTATTCTCTCTGTCCTGCAACATGTGTTTCGACAGAACTGTTCAAAATGTGACTGTATTTATCTGTGAGCCACATGGTGCTAAGTGCACACGTTGGTTGAGTGGAGGGCAACGTTTAAAATAACGCACAGCAGTAATTCCGAGGCTAATGATAAACTGGGCCAGGTTGATAAAGCTGTGAGCCGCCCCTCAGACCGATCAACTCTGTCTGTCAATGATTTCCAGGAATCTCAGGTGCCTCATCTGCTCCAGGCTGGATTCAAGAAGGAGAAGATTAGCACCACCACCATGGACATCGCCCCCCCCAGTGAATGCAAATACTACTCCTTCAAGAAGATGATCACTCCCACAATTGTCAAGGAGTAAAGTCTGAACACACACTTTTTTTTAACTCATGTGCCTTCTCAGCTGAACCTCCTTACCTCTCACTGTGCTTCACTGACATTTCTCAATAAAGCCAAGTCCCTCCCAACTCACTTCTGAGCTGGTTGTTTTGTATTTTATACATTTATTTTGACATCAGTTCATTCTGCTGTGTGATTTCAGTTTCATAATAACAGCCTGTATCTTATTGATTTGAGGTGATTTTCTTCAGTGAGCTCCTGCAGCTTCTGTCCCAGCAGACTTGTGTTCATCTCTTCACTGATAAAGTTTATTCTTCCCAGTAACAAATATGGAACAGCAGCAGACTGAAAGCACATAGAGATTTGTCATGCATGACCCAGTTTTAGACCAAGCAGCAGATTTATCTCTACATGTTTCAATGCAGCCGTTGTCATGCACCTCAGAAAGTTTAGTCTCTTCTCCATGTTCACGGTTCAACTCTGCAGAATCACGTTACTCCAGCCAGAATGTAACGACAAATCAGAAGTGTGGTTTCCTAAATTAAATGTCCAGTTTTCACAATTAACAATAAAATAAATAAAATGTAAGGAATCATGTATGAATTATTCTGAAAACTGGTCAAAATCTGAACCTGCAAAAATCTTTAATTTCACGAATTTTTGTGAAACACCAGTAAACTGAGAATTCTACTACTGACACTATGTGTAGTTGTGTAATGCATTGGTTACATACGTGTTAAACAAGTGCTTAACTTCCTGCATAATAGCAATATGTGTTGGAATAGTCTAGGGAGGTGGAAACAGGACAGTATCTTCATTAACAGCTGCAGAAAAAGCTGCATGTTATCTGAACACGTGGGCACAAGTTCCCACCTGGTGAGGACACATTAATCATTAGATGGATGATGCAACACTCAGCTGCAGTAAAGAGGGAAACTACAGCAGCTGGCGCTGCTCGGATCTGAACCCTGAGCACGTGACCCTTTTATTTTAGGAAGTGAGACGTCGCACTTAGAGAAACATGAAGAGGCAAAAGCAAGAGACTGGAACTGCAATAATCAGTCAGTTGTTTTTTAGGCAAAAAAAATCCAAATCTTTTCTGGTTTCAGCCTCTCGAACGTGACGATTTGTTGTTTTTCTTCACATGACGCATACAACTGAGTAACTGGGATCTTCGGGTTGTTGGTCCAATGGTTGTCAGGGTGACTCATTGTGCTCTGGGAAATTAGAATTCACACTAGTTTCTGACAGTTGGGGACAAAACAGTGGATCAATAAAAAAATCAGTGGACTGAATAATGAAAACTGTTCAGCCACCAACATCCACCAGTTTTCTCCTAATGTGATCTGCAGGGATGGGACACATTTTTATACAGTAGGGATATCTCTTTGGTGGTATATGGTCTTTTGTGATATACTGACTGGCACTGCAGATATTTGACTCATCAGTGAGTCTAAAAGTACTTGAAACACAGTAAATATGTTTTTTTGGATTGATCCCTGCTTTATGGAGAGCAGACATCCTGCTGAATCTTTAATGTGTGAGAGAATCCCAGTAACTGTTTTAAAACCCGTCACAACATCTAACTTGTATGATAATTATCAACATGTGTTTTATTTCAACCTTTTAGAAGCTGCACAACCAGGGAGTCTCCCACTCAAAAACTTTGCTGTTGCAGTGTTGAACCCGTTTTTAATGTTGATTCAGACAAAGCTGCATAACAGCAACTCTTAATAGGAAGTAATGGGGAGTGCTATAGTAGATATGTGTAGCCACAGATACTGAAGTGCTAATGCAGCATACACAATGTACATGATTAAAAAATTCCACATGGCATAGTTCACAGAGATTCACCCCTCACTTGAATACCTGGCATTTGATGACCTCAGTAAACATTCCATCTGATCACTGCTGAACGTGGAGATAGAGCAGTCAAGGTCAGAGTTGGTCACAGGAGCCACCTAGTGGCTGAAACCTGTGTGTGGGAGTGTGAAGTTGCATATTGCCACTGAATCCTCCTCGCCTCACCCTGCTCTTTAAAGCACGAAGGAGAAACTACGTTGGCCTTCAGGAAAGTCAGTGTTTGGTTTGTTTCTACTGGGCTGTAGAAACATTGCGGACTCTGTGAAAGAGGACCTGCGCCAGAAGCAAATATAAAGGGGTCGTCCTAACAAGGATTATTGGTTTCAAATAATGATCTACTAATGAAAACATAATTATAAATATTATATTAAATTTCTGCTGATACACTTCCCCCAAATCATAAACTGGACCTTTATTGACAGAACAGATGTTACGAGAATCCATTTTCATGTAAGCCAACTTTATTGAAAATTATGTTCATTGAACTGTCTCTAAATTACAACAATGATTTAATTGAAGTTAGTTCTTGCAGCTCTACTTGAAGGAGGAGCAGAGCTCCAAATGAAGCCAGGAATACAGCATTTACATAGGAGATACACTCATTTAATTTACACATTCACTTCCGATACCAGATCCTCATCTTCTTCTCACGTTTGATTTTCTTCTGCAGCTGTAAAGTCCCATAGAGGAGAGCCTCTGCAGTGGGAGGACAACCTGAGGACAGACGGGATGAAAACAGATTCACTCTTACATGTTGTTTGGAGGAGATTTTAACCAATAATAACGTATTTGAGGTAATAATTATATTAAATATACTGCAGCTTCATTACAGCTACCCAAAAAAATAACTACTGCATCTTTCACTGATTTATTACTACTGGTACTACAAATATTGTCTCTACTGTCAAATGTACTACTTTTCCTAAGCTACTGACCAGAGCTACCATGAGTGCTGTATTACAGCTACAAGGAAACTGCTAACTTAACCTAGCTAGTAAAGATAAAAGTTAACCCGAGAGCATGAACAAACTGTGACCAAAAGAGTCAGGTATGAGCATGTATGTGTGTTGAGAAGTCGATATTTTAACAAACAGCACTTCTATCACTATTCATAAGGATTTTCTTTTTTTTTATTTGATCATTTCCACATTATGCTGTTTGTTTACCTGGAACATAAATATCCACTGGTACAATTCTGTCGCAGCCTCTGACGACAGCGTAGGAGTAGTGGTAGTAGCCTCCTCCATTAGCACAGCTGAGAGAGGGACACAGGGACATTTCTGAAGTTATTACACTTGCTGTAAAGGTTTAGACCGTAACCCTCAACTCATAAAGTAGGAACTACGGCCATGAAAGTACAAACAAATTGATTTGCATTAGTTAATGACTAAACTAATAATGGGTAAAACTTTCATATATGATAGTATAAACTATCATATGGAGAATATATATAATAAGAAATCTCTTCAGGAGGTAACTCACCTTCCCATAGAAATGACGTATCTGGGCTCAGGCATCTGGTCGTACACCTGTAAGAGAGAGGGAGTTCAGTCGCTGTTACATAAAGTCTGACTAAGAACTAATCCGTCCTTTGAGCTCGATGGAGGCTTCATTCAACTCCACCGATCCACCAGCAGATGGGTGATAATCCAGCCAGCATTTACACAGATATACTGTTCTCAGCGTTGTCAAACAGAAACATCTGAACGAGAAAGTACCACAGTGTCTCTGAAAAAGAACAGCTTCTTCCTCCGTTACAGAGATCACACACACACAACTTCCTTCACTGATGTTACATCCCCCTCTTTCACTACTCTCACCTTCCGCAGAGCCGGAGCCATCTTATTGGTCAGCGTTCCTGCCACGATCATGACGTCAGACTGCCGGGGGCTCGCTCTGAACACGACTCCGAAGCGGTCCATGTCGTAACGGGGCGCCGCCATGTGCATCATCTCCACCGCGCAACACGCCAGCCCAAAGGTCATAGGCCACAGAGAGCTCTGAGGGGGAAACACAGCGACGATTAGCTCACACAAGCCTGATAGAGCAGACACAAGGACACAGTTACTCATGGTGCGGCGCAAAAAACACAATACCGCCAAATAACAGGGTGATGGAGGGTCGATTAATTGGCTCTGGCCTTCAGTCACCATATTTTGAACTTTAGTTTTTCACCGCTCTGTATATTGATTTTATTCTCTCTGCTGATATTTGGCATGTTGTGATTTTTGTAAAGATTAGATTGTTTTTTCCAATGGAAAAAGGGGATATGAGCAAAATGAGAACTGAAAACACAACAGCTGAGCGACAGATACTTTATTCAGAATGATGTTTTGTCTGGTTGTCCAGCAAACAGCCCATAACTGGGGAGGCCTCAGTCAGTTGTTGATGAGACATTTGAGACGTCCCTTGTTTCCATGTGGTATAGTCATGCTGTGAATGTTACAAATGTTCATTCAAGCAACAACTCCGGTCTGTTTTTGTCTCTCAATCTGCATTTTGACGCCTTGAAAATTGAAATGTGTGACGGTCAGGCCACAGTGATGACTGACTGTACAATGAAGTTTAACATAATGAGTCATGTGTTTAGCTGCCTTTACTATTATTGCCTTAATTAGAGGTTTAAAATAACAATCATACTGCACCAGCAAACAATTAATATAAAAAGTACTTTTTCAACAGTCTCTAGTAAATAAACTGAGCAGCTAGAAGGTTGACTTAAATAACAAGCTCAGAAAAGATTCACCTACACATGACTAAAAGATCAAATAATGGTAATTCAAGTGAAAGAAAAATCACCAACCATGTGATATTTTAGACCAAACTGCCACATATAATGCTAGATTCACATCTTACGTCTCTAGACAAAAAACAAACAAGGATCCAGACATTCATTCATCTGCTCCACACAGGCTGGACGTTAACGCCGCCGCCGCCGCCGACCGACTCACCCTGCGTGCCCAGTTGACCAGATCATCCAGCTTGGTGATAACATACTCCCCCTTGCTGCTGGCTACAGCCGCTGGTTGGGCTGCTGCTACTGCTGCCACCGCCGTGCTCTTCTCTCTGACTGGAACCAGACTGCAACAGAAGGACAGCTTTACCGTGTGCAGAGTGTTTACAGGATGTCTGTTCTTCATTCTAATATTTACAGCAGGGCCGCGTTTGGAAATCTCACCTCGTGCAGGTTTTGTCACTTTTAGCCCAGCTGTGCAGACTCTTCTGTTGAACAGCAAACACCGAGATGGATCTGTTGGCAGGTCAGAGAAGGAAGTTACGAATGATGGGAAGAAAGAGCTGAAACTATTATCATAGCATATTTATGTTATAATGTTTAAAAAGAATGAAAAGCACCAACAGAACAATAAACACAGATCACCTGGTAACTGGTTTAAATGTTGCGGCTGATTAGTGTTTAGATGTGAAATCTAAATCATTAAAAACACTGAACAATGTGTGATGGACATATTTTATTTTGAAAGATGCTGTTTTCGTCTTAGCCTCCTGAACTTGATGCTTTAACAGCAAATGTTTCAGCCCGAGGTTTTGATTGGAACAGTTTCAATAGACATCAACACAGTAACTGATAAATTGTGAACAAAACTAAATTTGGATGAGTTGGTTACTTGTTGATGTGTCAGATGTGTAAATATATCTAATTTTGAGAGACTGAAGGAAACTAGCTGGAATATAAAAAATGAAGAATAAACCCAACTCCTGCAAAGGATCTGGATACTGAAGCAGAGACAGGACCAATAGGACTGAGCTGGATTGAATTAGGTTTGGAAACAAGGACCAGGATTAGTAGGTGCTTACCTTGTTGAAAAGGAGCCAAACATGGCCAGGCGAGGCGCTGCAAAACAAAACAACAGACCAACTGAGGAAAACATTATAACCACAGCCATTAACTGAGTATATCAGAGGTTTGATATCATGCATTGTCCAAGTGGGGATCTTCTTTGGACAATTGATTCAGAAGTGATAGAAATCAGTCCTTTGCTTTGCTAGAATAAAAGACAACATTGGATTGTCAGTGGGATGACATCATGCAAACACTTCTACAAAGTTTGGTCAAACTATTTTCTATGAAGCCTGAGACTTGTCAATGTAAACATATAACAAGCCTGAATAATCTATATATTCATGATCGAATGATGCAGCAGGAGACCTCTTCTAACACTGTCCACACTGCACTCCCATGTTTGATATGCACTCATTCTAACGGTATTAAATGGAGTATTGTGTGTTTAAAATGTGCCGAATTATGGATCAGAGCCTAATGTATTTATAAAAGCAGTTAAATGATACTTCAATTGTCATAATGTGTGTAAATACGGGTGTTGACACTAAAACCAGTCTGTTTCAATGAGGAGTTTGGTTTGACGAGGTGTTCTTTGCTGATGGATCACACTGGACCACACGACACTTCTCGTGTATTAGTCCACGAACAAGACAGATTCAATAAGTAAGTGACCGAGACTCTGAGATGTTTAAATACAGCGAACATCGTTAAATATGTCCGCTGATGCTCCTGCTAACATCCCAGTTCGTGTTAGCTAACCCGGTTAGCCGCTGTGCTAATGCAGACGGAGCAAGGTCAGCGTGCGCATTCACTAAAAGTCCCTGGTTCGAGCCCGGAAACAGTCGCAACACCGACAGGTGCGTGGCCACGTGTCTGTTGTTTGAGGTCTGTGAACATCGTGAGTCTGGAAACACAGGAACGTTCATTAAAAACGAGTCTTTTAGGTCAAAACATCACTCACCGACCAACGCCGCCATCTTTGGAATTCTGGTTACGTCAAACTGGTTCCTGTGCGTTTCAGAGGTCGAACGGTTGGTGGCGCTGTTGTAACCAAAGTTCGAATATTATACTTTCATAATACATTTTTTTTTCTGTGCACGATGGCGTCGATTTGTATTTTCTTGGTTAAAGTTTTAGTTGAAGCAGAAACAACTTTCTTCAGCGTTTATGGGACATTGATGTGAAATGATGGGGAGAATGTATTTGTGTGAGTGTTGTCCAGATGATGTCCAGATCATCAGGTGATGTCCAGAGAAAACTATTGTTGAAATGTTTTTACCAAATATAAAACTAGTTGGAAAATAAACACTGGCCCGTGAAACAGACATAACAACGACTGTCAAGTGATTTAAATTCTACTTTTAAACCACAATTATACATTGAATTTCATAAAATATATCAAATATTATGTAGCCTGTAATTGTTAACATTTGTTGTGTATATAATTATGTTGTTGTGTTTTGTTATATTATGTTGTTATGTTGTGTTATGTTTTGTTAAGTAATGTTGTATGTTATATTATATATTATGTTGTATTATGTTGTGTTATCTTATGTTATTTTGTGTTGTGTTATGTTGTTGTGTTGTGTTGTGTTGTGTTGTGTTGTTGTGTTATGTTGTTATGCTTTGTTATGTTTTGTTATGTTATGTTATGTTATGCTATGCTATGCTATGCTATGCTATGCTATGCTATGCTATGCTATGCTGTGTTATGTTGTGTTGTGTTGTGTTGTTATGTTATTTTATGTTGTTGACAGATAGAAAGTCTTCATTGTCCCTTTACAAGAGAAGACAATACAACGAAATCAGAGGTGCTTCTTCTGAAAACAGCGCAGATTGTATCTTATGTTGCTGTTTGGTTCTGAATTCTCACAATGACCTTTATAAGAAATGATTTAATGACTTGATATAAATGTCAGAACTTGAGTTTGACCCAGAAAATCAATCTGGAGCCTGCTCTGCTAGTCGAGCTGCATTCAGTCGTGTGGTGTCATAAAACTGATCATGTCACGTAGAGAATATGAGCTATGACCCATTATGTGAAACATCTTAACATGTTAGGACTGGTTTTTATTTTCGTGTGCTGTTAATGTGTTCAAACTGTTTTTGATCACAGTTCCAGTAATCCAGTGGTTATCTGAAACATTTTCTATGTAGTGCAGAATTTGTTTTGTATTAGTAACTATTGAATGTTCAAAAAACCACACAGGCAGCAGTGATGTGTTCACGGCCCTACAGACACTGACAGCTCAGTTTCCAGAGCAGAGCACTGATGAATGTGAAGTGATGATCATCTGTCTTTCTATGGATTTAGATTATATCCTAAATCCCATTAAGCCGTAGCGACACAGTGTTACCAGCATGGAGAAGAGGACTCAAATAATCCAACAGTTATTTTTTATGATCCATTTAGTCCAACACAGGAGTTTCAGGTAAAATAATCTGGTGGAAAAAAATAAAACTCTAGTCGAAAGTCAGGTTTTGACTGCAGAGCTTTCACCTTTATCGCACAATCTAAATCAGCAGATATTCGTAAAAATGAGACGTTCAAATTTCAATCTAGAGACAATGTTGTTTGTATATTTTTGTACATATATCAGCAGCATGTCTTTTCCATCATGTGCCCTCATACCTGTCACATTGCTCTGTATGATGCAATGCTTTATGGACCATACTGTTTGTAATCAGTCCTCTCTTTACACTCTGTCCCACAGGTCGACCTGTGTGCTGCAGTAAATCTGAGTAAAGTCCTTCTGCTGATTTCTATTGATTACTTTTTATTACTTTATTGTTTTTTCTTTGCTGTTATATTTTTGTGCTGGTTCAATCCCTGTATTCAGCACAGACCAAATCAATTCCCTCTTATGTGTAATAAGCTGATTTCAGTGCATGTGTCTGAATAATAAGCTGCATGTTCAGGTTCAGATTGTTAAATGTACTTTTTTTTTTTTAAATAACTCAGATTCACCATTTTGCCTAAAGATTAGATGATTGAAATAAAGAGAAATTATCTGAGAGATGAAGCATCTAAATTGGATCATTTGTACGATTGCAAAATAATTTAAAAATAGATTATCTCATAGGCCACGTAAGATATATAATAAGATATAAAATATATAATAACATATATAAGATTTAAAATTAAATCATTCAGTGTTTTTGCTGTGACTCCGAAGTTATGAGGTCAACTTTTAAAACGGATGAACTAATTTGACCTGCAGCCAAAACCACCTATAACAATATTGTTTCTCTCATCTATTGCACACCTGAAAAAAAAGTGAAGAGGAAAATATTATAAAGACAGAAAACGGTCAGTTTTGGTCATGGCCTTCGGTCGGGGATCTCAGAAAGTAAAACCTGACATTTGAGGCTGAAAAATCTCTATTTTTACTTGATAAATGCCCTTTTGTCCTACAACCTCCCTGTAATTACAGTCATTTGAATCGCTCATTAATCTTTCTCTCAACATGCTGTTTTTGTGTTGGCCTGGTTTCGCTGTCACAGACGGAGCGAGCAGCAGCAGCAGCAGCAGCAGCAGCAGCGTGGACGCCAGCAGGGTGGAGATGGAGAGCGAGCAGAGATCATGGAGAGCATGGTATCATATAATGACAGCCCCGGCGCTGTAAACACACGCTGCCCTTTCTCCAGGAATAGCTGCTCAGTCAAAGCAAGAAGCATCAACGGGTCAAAACAAATGGAACAGATGAGAAGGGATTTTTTACAAATGGCTTTAATTCTTCCTTCATCATGTACAATCCTTTAGGACAGTTAAAATAATAATAACGTCTCAGCTTTGAAGTTGCTTTGCTCGTGGTTTTTTAGGGTCAAACCTAATTCAGCCATATATAGTACATATATATAGCAGAGTTTTTAAGTACTTGGGAGTTTAAAACATTAAATATAGGCACTGGAATAGCTTAAAAGGACACGCGTCTTAAGACTACAGCATTGTTCAAAGGCTTCGTCCACCACTAGAGCTCTTACATTACAGATAATAAGCATGAATCCACATAAAAAACAGTCCTGTATAGGAGGAGCAAAAGTAGAAGTTGAGCCGTCACACACTTGGAGGTTATAGTGGCAGCGTGCTGAACTACAGACCACAGGAATGGCCTATTTTTGGAAGGATCTCCTCCTCTGGAAGAAGAAAGCGCAGCTCGCCTCCTCACTGAGAGTCCAGGATGTCTGTGGGTAGGATGTCTGGTTTGCCACTCGCGCTCTGTGATGTCTCCCCTGACCAGGAAGAGGGGGTGACCTGATTATAGAGGACGTCCTGCGAGCCAAAGAGGGGCTCTTTGAGATTCTGCATGTACATGAGGAACAGATTGAGAGCCACCATGGCGAGGAGCGGGAAGACGGTCAGGCCGGAGCCGAAGCCCCGCCAGGAGCTGCACACGTTCAGGCTGACCCAGTAAACGAGCCTGCAGAGGATCAAAGGAAACCAAGACAGCAAATCAGAACAAGGTCAAAAACCTCAGAGCGGCTCTGATGGTGATGTTTCAGAAAGCAAGCACCAGTTAGACCAGACTCAAACCACTCAGTTAGGCTTAATATCAGGAAACGTTGCTTCAGAAAGGAGGTTTAGTTTAGTCTGACTAGTTTATAGGTTTAACTTTGCTTGTTCCTTATGTTGTTGCTTTTACAGGGAAAGGTGTTGATATTGTGACTTCATCTATTTAGGGTTAGGGTTAGTATCTGCACTGGGTTAGGGTTAGGGTTAGGGTTAGGGTTAGTGAACAGCTCCAATATCTGCAATTAAAATACATGCACTTGTACAGAAAATGCTAACTGTCACTAAAATAGAATTAAAGAAAGAGTTTCATTTGTTGGGAAATACAGCTGAACGTGTCTTAGCATAGTTTAGCATAAATACTATGAACAGAAGGAAACCGTCAGCCTCTTTGAAGGCAACTTGAACTCACTTCTTATCAACACATTACATCGAGTTTTCTTAATCCATAAAACCCAGTCAAGCTAAATTAAAGAAACAGAAACACAGAAACCTGCCACATGTTTGTTGTGTCTCTTTCTCAAACGGATAGAAAACTTCTGTTTTAATAAAATTGGATTCTATATTTCTCATGGGCCAGTTGTTTGTTCTTTCAAGTTAAAGTGCTATGTTGTATTTCATTGTTAAACCAAACTCACATGGCTCATACTGGACTTGAATGCACAGTGACTGAGTAAAAGAATAAGAAGAATATAGAGTAGAAGCAGAGCTCGGAGACAGAATGAGAAACCAGAGGCATGTGAAGGAGCTGAGTTCATCTCAACTTGTGTCAAACTCTGCGATATGCTGCCAAAACTCCCTTCGGCTGTGCTAATGACAGTGGCTGTGTTTGTTTTTAGCCATGTGAGCGGCACGGCTGTGTTGGCCTGTCACTCCACCACTTTTAAAATATCTAAACATCCACTGGACGCTGTAACTTGTGCAGAAACGTAAGGTCCTCAGAGCAGGAGGCCTAATGACTTCAATGATCCTCTTCTCAACAACTCACTCCTCTGCTCCACTTGTAGGCCTCACCTTCCAAAGATAAACATGGCAACCAGTATGGGAACCAACTGCAGCTGGTCTTGAGGCAGTAAAGTGGCCATAACGACGAGGTTGAGGACATAGAGGAGTAACTGCTCCAAGGAGGCTGTGACGAACAGCTGCTGAACGGCCCGTCTTCTTGGGAAAGACTCCTGCAGGCCGAAGGAGCCGGTGCAGAACTGGCACACCGCGCCCATGAGCATCGCTGCGAGGGAGTAAAGAGCAGTACGTCAGTTAGCAAATTGAATCTGAGCCATTTTTCCACAAACAAGTCTCTGCTTTCAGCAACTTCTAGCTGCACTTGATCTCATCTGACAGTCTGCTTTGTCTTCCCTAATTTCCTCATTTGAATACAGCAACTGCCAGCAGAGTGGCCCACATGCAAGATACTCCTCACTGTCATCAGCCTGACAAATAGTTGAGAGGAAAATGATCTGGATGAGCCTCGGTTCTGGATGTGTTTGCCACCTGCCCTCTGGTTCTGGTTGCCCAGGTTGGGAAGTGATTAAAATATTCTGAAACAATTAGGTCAAAGCCTGGGAGACAGGACACACAGCCAACCCCTTATTGTAGTTTCCATTTAAAGCTATGCACAGGAGAAGGAAATTATGCTTCTCTCCAGAGGCCTGAGGAGACGTCTGCTGCACGGAGGTTGAAAGCGCATGAAATTAAAGGGGACAGGAGACATTGAAACATTCCGAGACGAGGCGGCCAGACAAACCAAATCCTCTCTTAATCTGTATCTTTCATTTGTGGTGCACACACAGCTGCTGCTAGAAGTCAGAGGAGTGCAGGTGGTTGAAGCCTACCGAGCAGGATGGGGACGGCGGCCACCACGCAGCAGCAGAGGGTGAAAATGATGCGGCTGGCCACGTCGGGGCAGTCGGGGGGCTTGATGGGGACATAGAAATAGAGTGCATAGAGGATCCCGGTTGCACACAGCAGAGAGGCCACGACTGAGACGAAAGCAGGGACTCGGCCACTCTGGCAGCATTTACACTGGCAGCAGCGGCAGCAGCATGGCCCCCGCGCCGCAGCCTCCGCCGTGGCCTCGCAAGTCTCTCCCCGCCCCTGCGAGCTCCACACTGTCAGCTCCACGCTCTCCGGTGGAGGGCCTATCAGAGGTCGGCCCTCGTCCGCAGTGCAGTCCAGATTGGTGGACTCCGGACTCCATCTCGGGGCGTCTGTGCCGTTGGGGAGGTCTCCCTGGGAGGCCGGGGTTGGAGTGCTGATGCAGTTTTCCGTGGCGGCGTCCAAGTTGTGCTCTGTGATGATGGGACTGGAAAGAGTTTGATCCGGTTCCCCCCCCTCCGTCTGATCCGCTTGTGGCTCCTCTGGGAGGCCCTCGCTGGGGGGCTGGTGGCAGGGAGCAGAGCCTGTTCAAAGCAGAGCAGAGGTTTTAATACCAGATGCCACTGTCTGGGCCCCAGTTACATCAGGGGGTTACTAACTCTGTATGCTCAACCTACACTTGCTAGTAGCTCCATAAGGCTGGTTACTGAGGGTGACTACCAGGGCCTCAAGGCTCTGGAACCTGCATGTACATACCTTTTAATGTCTGATTTTTAAATGTGTTGTTTGTTTTTCACACATTTTCTTTATATATATTCTTTCCTTTTTTTGTTTTGTCTTGTTTTGTTCTGAGTTGTTTTATTCCCATGTATTTCGTAAAGCACTTTGTAAATAAGTGCTATAGAAATAGAGTTTTCCCAATCATTATTATCATTATTATACTTACAACCTTCAGCTGCAGGTTTACTCTAACCCCTCATCTACTTCTTTGTGTTCCCCGTGCAAAGCAGACACCTGAGTCTCATGTAACCTCTCAGAGACTTTTGTACGAGGCTTTGTTAAAGATTAGTGTGACCACATCATATATGTATCTTCTAAAATACCATCGAAAGACCCAAACCAGCAATGAATGGATTCCAGTATCTGTGGCCAAAACCTAATTCCTCCTCGGTGACTCTGAGCTTCAGTGGTTTGTTGACGTGTCCCTTCATTAAGAGGAGTACGTTCCCTCTTTTTTGTTTTTATTGATTCAGACCCATGCACAACATCCTGCCGCTGTAAACACTGCACCAAATGTGTATTAATCCACAGCTGGTTGAGTAATATTTGAAAAGTTACAGTGTCCTGTGGTTTTAGGAAACTGCTGAGAAACTACTGGAAAAAGAAATAAAAGTGTATTGGTGATCTGTTTGTTTAGATTTACGTCTTCAGGGGGAGCGAGTGGGCTCAGAGCTGCAAGACAGAGACAGACAGAGAAGTCGAGAGAATAACACGCTGCTGGTGTTTCGTGGCATTTGTTTGAGTAAGACAAATATAAAACATTATCAGCCTCATCCTAAATTCATAAAATCCTTTTTCATCTTTAGGTTTATCATTCATTTCAGTTAATTATTACATTTATCATCAAGCAAAAAAGACCAGATCATCATCGATGCCCACAGCAGGAACTAAAGCTCCTTAAAGTCCAGATAGAAATAAAATGTTTGACTTCCAATATAAAGATAACGCTGATTTCAACGATTCGTGGTGGAGCGTCTGCAGATGTTGTCTCACCTCTCACCCAGGTGATCAACAACATCAGCATCCAAACATCTGCATCTCTTCTCTAGCATAAACTATCAGGAATATTTGTGTTGAGGTCACAAACATTCACCCACTTCAGATTATAGATGAGGTTCCCTCCTGCAGGACAGTAGATCTTCTGACTCTGCCTCTAAACACGTCTCTGCCTCTTAAACTTTGTCTCTGCCTCTTAAACTTTGTCTCTGCCTCACGTCTTGACTTGAAACCAATAAACAACCTTTTTCTAAGTAAATCACTTAGTTAGTTGTCCCCACACTTGCAACTCCAGTTGGACTCTTTGCAAATTTGCTCTGGACTCAGATCCTACAGCTCCATCAGACAGTAAACAAGTCCCAGTAATAACTCACTCTTTGGCTGAAGCGTCGCTGGTGGTGGTTCAAGGGAGCGCTGGGAGCCGGAGACGGAGTGGGAGGACGAGTGCAGCTCCTCCATGGAGGACTCGGGGCTGTCTGACACAGGCGCCAAAGAGATCTGAGTGTCCAGGTCCAGGAAGGGGGAGAAGGAGAGCCTGGCCGGGTCGATGTCCTGGAGCTGGTTGATGATGTCGCTGATGGACTCCTTCATGCTGTCGAGCTCCTTCACGTTCTCCCGGTTGGTGTCCTGAAGCCCTGAGGTGCTCATAGTCACTCAGCCTGGTGGTCGCAGGGAGAAAGGAGAATCAAAGTTACAGTCACCTAACCAGAGAAATGTGGCCAGTGACATGAACACAGGGATCATACACGCCTTAAAAGCCCCTTTCTGTAAAACCCCCATATGCTTTATATAAATAGAGCCATTTACTACAGCCACTGGTGGCACAGAGAGATGCCACATCACCATAGATCCTGACAAAACTTCTAAGGTCATTCATTAAGAATACTGGAAAACTGTTAAAGTATTATTCTAATCCTGATTTCATGGAGCAACAGTGGAAGTCTCTAGAAGTTGCAGATATTTTTTTTCTTTTTACAAATTGCCATCTCTCTCTCTCTCCTTTATTCCCATTTTCTTCGACCACTTTACAACCTCTGTTCTGACAAATGTGGCTTGCTTTTTTTGTTTTCTTGAGACTTTTTCTAAAATCTAGACCTTTGTTTTTGTCCTCTGTTAAGGCTTCTGTGAATCTGTGAGTTAAACAACCTGCTTCAGAGCTGCTGGTGGGTTTTTCAGCGACAAGAGACAGACCCAAGCTAGCTGTTCCCCTCTGTTTCCAGTCTGTATGCTAAGCTAACAGAGTCCTGGCCCTGCTTCAGATATGAGAGTGAGGAGCAATCAGTCGCGTCAGGAAAGCTAATAAACGTATACCCCAACATGTCAAACCTTTTCTTAAACGAATCAGACTGATCAGTGAGTCAGTGTTCAATTAAAAAAACACAAAAAACTTTGCCTGAATGATCAGTGAGTTAAAGTTAGAAAAGTTTCCTGCTTCAAAGCCAAGAATCTGACCAAACATTCAATAGCTGTCAGGTCTCGATACCTGATGCAACAAACACATTGAGGAACATATTGAGGCTCAATACAGAGTCTGGTAAATTATAATTTCCTATCAATGTGTTGAAGGGTTTAAATCAGAAGGTTTTCCCTCATTACTCAAGTAAAATACAGAAAAATATCATTCAACCAATAAATATAATATGTGAAAAACAGATCCAGGAGGGTTTCACTGAGGAGGAACATCTGCTCTCAGTATTTTTTCAATCTTGACTTCTGCCCTGGATACAATGGTGGCACACTATTAGCACTACATTTATAGCTGGCCTGATAGCAGACTGGCTCATGACCTTTTTGACCTTTGACCCCTTATCTCAGGCTATGGCCTTGCAGGCTTGTGCCACATATTATTAAACAAAGTAAGAAATCCTTCTGTCACAGATGTTTTCCATTGTTTCTTTAATCATCTGGTGACCAATCCGATTTATCCAAGGACCAGTTTGTGTGGCTGGGAGTCACTGTGATGTCATATTCAGTAGCAGATACATGTTGGTCAGACATGACACGAGGCGACGTCAGGTTGGGGACGTCAGTGATAATAGTAGAAAAAAAAAAACTAAAGTCCCAGAGACGCATTCCACCAGTGCTGGAAAGTAACTAACTACATGTACTCAAGTACTGTACTTAAGCACAATTTACTTTACTTGCAACCCTTTGATACTCCTTTATACTCAGAGGGAAATATTTCACTTCTTAACTCCACTGACATTACACAACAGCTGATATGATTTTTCTTTTTGAAAAAACAAAAAGAGTAATGATCCAAATTAGTGTCTTTCTGCATAATGAGGACTTTTATAAACTACTTTTAGAGTTTTGTACATTTTTAGTATAGGTTTGATTTCAGGACATTAGAATAGAATAGAATAGCTCTTTATTGTCATGTTTTTAAAAAAAATTAATCTGTTTAGCAGCTCTTCAAGAATTGTACAGTAAAATGAAACCTACAAATAAAGAGCAGGAGAAAATACAGATAATAAACATAAACACATATTTAAGGCACATAAAAGGTTGCAGATACATAAATAGTACTCAGTAGCTGCTTGAGTGTGTATGGGTGAATGTACTCAGTAGTCCGTTCTTTAGTAATTGATTTATATTATTAAATGTATTTGTAATTAGTGAACTATTCTTTAACAACGTGGTATTTCTGTTTTTTGTCTCCTGCACGATCTGAATCTGTGTTTTTCAATCACTTGTAGCTGAATCCCACTGACGGTCTGTCGCTGTGAGTCTCTGGGAGCTGTGAGTGTAGAATAACACCAGTGACGCGTCTTTCTTTTGTTGCTCCGCCGTTATCTGAGCCGCGAGGTGATTTTCTCTGATGATCATGTGCAGTCTGGAGCTGGAGCGTTTCCTTCTGCGCTCTTTTTTTTGGGGGGGGGGGGGATTTTTATGTTTTTGGCGCACATCCAGCTGTGGCGCACGCAATAAAAAAGAAGCAAAAGAAATCAGCGTCGAGGATCTTTCTCCAAACACCGAGGACTTCTCCATGTATAGAGCGCAACGGTGACGGGGGGGGGGGGGGGGGGGGGTGTAAATCGGCGCTTCTCGGGGACTGGCGTGGATGTGGAAACGCGCGTATGGAGGCAACGTGCTTCTCCAGAGCCCCCGAGGCTAAAGAGCCCCTCTCCCGCTGCGGAGCCAATCTCTCAGATACAAAAAAAAAAAGAAAAAAGCCTTTTGAATTCCATCCCCCCCCCCCCCCCCCCCAGAAACCACATGGACTTTTACCTTGACTGGTTTAGTACAAAGGCTGCAGGAGAATGCGTAACTTGGTCCTAAATGCGCCAGAACCCGCACGAATCTGTGCGTAAAAGTCCTTCTGTGTTTGATCTTATATTCTGCGGCCACTCAGCAGCAGCTCCAGCAGCTCACTGGTTTAACTGCAGAGACCCTGAGGTTTTGTGTTTGGCTCCAATAAATGCACAGATGAGAGTTTTCATGCAATGAGATGCATTAGTTGTATAAATGAACTTACTTTGGTCGGAGGCTGCAGAGTATTTGGTGCCTTTACTCCTCTGGCAGTAGAGAAAAAAAAAACCCTGCACTCCGTCCGTCTGAGCCTTTCTGCCCTCCCCCTCCGTTTGCTTTTTGTCTTCCAGGATCCTGAACTTCTGAATCAAATTTCAGGACGGACAAAATACGAGGCTTTTCCTCCGCCCACACAGGATTTTTTTTTTCTTTTCTCCCTGGGTACCATGTCAAACACCATATGGAGCAAATAAAACCAGGGGAGCAGGAGGAGGAGCAGGGGGGAGCAGCAGCAGGAGGGGGAGGCTCGTGCTGCAGTTTACCTTCACTTTCAACAGGAACAATCACATCAGCAACAGGACTTGGTCTAAACACGACAGTAAACATTTACACTGAAGCTGAGCCTAATGTTCATCCTCACTCTGCTTTGTTATCATAACATCATTCATTGATAACCAACTCTCTCCTTAGTACAGACTCAGTGGTATATAACTTTACTCTAGGATTATTAATAAACAGTAATCTTATATACTTAAAAAAAGCTTTTATATTATACACTTTTAATAATTGCATAATTGTTTAACATATATATGAAGCTCAAATACCAAACACTTGAAACTTGAAGATTGAATCTTCTTTATTGTGAAAGGTTGCTTTTTTTTCTTCTTTTAAATCATTGTAAAATTAATATCTGGTCTATTTGTTCAACAAAAAAATATTTCCACTTTGAAGACATCCCCTTTGCTATTTTCCACATTATTATAACTATTTATAAACTGGAATCAAATATCTGTTCCAAAGACAGAATCTGTTATTTCCCCTTAACATTTTTGGAAAGTTTCCTGGAAAGAAACAGTTTGAAATAAATTACAAGGAAAATAGAGACAAACTCTGATACTGTTGATTCGTTGGTTCAATAAGTTGTGCGGACCACTAAAACATTGGTTAATATATATTACTCGTCCATTTGTTATCAACTTTATCCATCCAACCTGAGTCGCTTGTTTGTGGACACAATTCAAAAGTCAGGTTCACCTGTTAATTAAAGTCTCACAGTTGTTCCAGCTTATCACATTTAGAGAAAGTGTAACAACTGATCAATGTGCATTTCACCTGGAATAATTAGAACCAGATTGTTTATTTTCTCCAGGAAACTTTTGAAATTTGGAAATAAATGGAAATTTATCAGATCAGTTAAAGTGTTTTTGAAATGAAACTTTCTCACACTCATGTTTGTATGGGACCTAAAATGTCCCACCAACTCAATATGCTGTGAAATCAGGTAGGTTTTTGTACTCGTAGTATTCTCATATTATTACACCGTCTCACTCTTCCTCTTACACCGTATTACCCCAAATCTTTCCAATTGTTCTTCTGTATGTTTGATTTCCTGCAGCACAGGAAGGGATGAGTTTTGTAATAACAGCAGGAACCTTTTTGAGGATGAGCCTGTAGTTATCACCAAAGAGACTTATTAAAAAAGAGAAGATTAAAACAAACTGCCTATTACTCATCAGTTTGATCAAACACACCAGCGTGGAATCTGTGTAAAATCATGATTCTACCAGACGATGACACAGACATGAAGCTGGATTCTGCCGTATCACTGTTGCCTCAGTGACGATATTAACAGCTGTCAAGTTAACATCCTCCTCAGTCTGACCTGCAGCAGATTTCAAGACTAATTTCTCAGCTCACACTTTTCAAAATTCCACCATTCAGCTCAAAGCTGAAACACAAAAGTCACAATGACGACTTCAGTGTTTAATTCTCCCGTTAATATTAGGGTAATTTTATTGCATAAAAAAAAAAGCATATCTGAAATATACAGAGATAACAGCTGTTGATTAGTAATTTAATCAATAAATAAAAGATAATTTCTATAAACATATTTCAAGTTTTTTCTCATGAATAAACAAACATTGGGTGGCATTTTACTTCCCTGTGGAATGAGACTTGGACAAAAGAGTTCGAGGTGATGAACGATCAGCAGACATGTTTGAAATACCGATGTCGCGTCCTTTTAAGTCATCAGGGAGGACAGAGGAGGACGAGTGTGTCCACCACAACACAGCACAATACAAAAGGGCCTCAGGTCGGCCAATTCAAAATGGATTCTGCTTTTTTTAAACCAAAGCACAACACGAATGCAAACACAAGCTGTGAAAGTCACGTAAAGTAGTTGAAAGTGAGGGGCGGGGTGGACGAGAGGCGGTTGTGTCAGTCCTCCGACAGCAGCCTGTGGAAATGATCCTTCCTCTTCTTCAGCACCTCCCGACAATCCTCCTGAAAAAACACAGCCAGAGATATTGGGCCAGAACGATGGAACCGGGGGAGGAAAGAGAGCGGGCAGATGCTGCTGCAGATAAGCAGCTGTTTTATTCACAGCTGCACTTTGACTGGAAGAGTGAGAGTGACCCACAAAAACTGTCTCTTCAAACAGTGATAATGAAACCATGTTGAAGTCAGAATTTACAGTAAAAAACCTCCAAACCTCTTTTTAGATAAAGAGCATTGATTCAATGCTGATCAGATAATGAATAACTTAAATCAGTGTCATGGAGGTAATGTGAGGACAGTGATATCTGTGGCATTCACCAGTACGACCGCTGTGACTGGATGAAGGAGACTGATGGCGTCAACACTAAATATTAGAAGTCCCATCCACACCTGATCTACTTGTTAGGGTTTGGGGCGTCTGTATAACTTAAAGCTAAAGTATATAATTTGTTAAAAATATATATCTTTTAGTTGAAATATGCTCCAAAATATGTGGTGATAGAGAGAAGTTGTGAGCTGGACTCTTTGAACAGCCTGTCAGCAGTGTACATGTTCCCTCAGAGTTCATGAGCAAGCTCTGTCCCATTAACCAACCAGAGAAACCTCAGCCAAGGAAGGAGGTTCAATACCTGAAGGCATCTGCTCTTTCTGCACAGAGGCTTCAAACTAAACTTGTGTGTGTGTGTGTGTGTGTGTGTGTGTGTGTGTGATGATGTGACAGACGTACCGCTGCAGACAGTTTCTCCATGTAAGAGATGAGTTTGTGGAGCTCTCTGTCCGCTGACTCTCCCGACCAGCTCTTAATGGGAATCGTGTTCATCAGCTGTGGAAACACCAAAAACCTGTTAATTACATCACCTTTCACTGTGAAGAGGTGAGATGACACGGGGGCTTCAGAACTTCACCTTCAAAAAACAATCTATAATATATTCAGTGGTATTTTAAGTGTATGACTGGTGATGTATTTTTGTCAATAAATACCAGGATAATGTCTAATGTAGCCAAAGTCACAGCTCTGCAGTGCTTACGTGGTACGGGTAAGTGTGTGGTGCGTTATCCAGGACCACGGTCTTAGCCAGGTCCCTCCCCAGGATGCTGAGATCTTTGATGTAGTGGCCGAGGATGCAGGCGCAGTCGTCCTGAAACAGTCGATGTCTACAAGAATAAAAAATTACAAGGTTATAAACATTTACACTCGTTTCGGTGAACCACAGTCGCACTCTAACATGAAAGCCACAAACTAATGGTCCGAACACAAACGGAGCATGTGACGCTCACGAGTGCCGTCCACAGGTCAGTGCACTGCTCACAGTCGGGTCGGCAGCAGACTGACACGTGCCGGCCCAGTCAGATAAACCCAGAGCAAATAGTTTATGAAACACAAGTGGAGGAAGACGTCAGGGAGACATACCGAAACAGTTTCCTCTGCGGGTCCAGGACGTCCAGAATCTTCTCAGCATATTCCTTCTTTGCACATGTGTAAACAACCAGCTGGAAGAGAACACAAACAGCAGCTGGAACCGACTCCACACAAACCAGAGCTCAGTGGGCATCAGGGCAACATGGAAACTACATACACACTTCAATTTATTTTAATGTTCAAAGAAAAATAAGAAAGTAGTGGAGTTAAATTGATTGAGCTGAATTAAATGAAAATAAAAGGGGGAGTTCAACACAAACCTCATAGACTTTTGACATGGACTGAAGAAACTCTTTCAAATGTGGTCGAAGGATCATGTGCACCTGACGAGAACAAAGAAAGATGAAAGTATAAATCAACTTGTAAATATTTGTTTTCTCACTTTCTTCCCTCGTTTCTTTTTGAATATCTAAACCTCTTTTAGACAAAGCATTTTAAATAATCAAATTTCATGCTGTGAATGTAATTCTTCTTTTTTTTATCTGGTTTAATGAATATTAATCTGAATACGCCACAGAAAATTTCAAAACTGTCTTGTTGTCAATCTTTATGTACAGCCAATGTTTTATAATGTTTAATCCAACTGATTACAGAATAAAATTCTGTTAAACTATAATAGTAACAAAAATTGTGAGCAGCAGCGTGCAGTCACCTTGTATTGATTGTCCTGGAACGCCGTGTGGAAGGTGTACGCCGCGTCTTCGATCACGCTCAGAGAGCTGAACATCAGCGTCTCCTCCTGGAAGGACAAAGATCAATCTGACTTAGTCTACTTTACTTCTTTTAAGACTGCTTTCTCCTTGTGTGTGCAATGGTGACAGTGCACAGACACACAAAGAAAACTGCCAGTCTGACCATGCCACAGTAAACTTGCCAGGCCCCCACTTGATGGAAAAAGACCCAAGGTTTACTCTGGTCTGAATCCGGGTTATATCCATACCACTTAAGTTATTTCACGAAACAAACCAGTTGCACTAGTTTTATTATCACTATCTTAGCTCCACCTTTGGTCATGCAGTGTGACAGATGATGTTCTCTATAATTTCTGGATTATACAGCAAAAGGGGGAAAAACTGATTTAAGACACATGGACATAAAAAAAGAAACAACCATGTGTGTTCAGAAAACAATACGCAGCTTTTGTGGGGGAACTGGTTTACCACTTATTGCATGATGATATTCATGTGTGGGACTTATTTTGTCCATGTCCCGAGAGTAAGAATCCACACAGAAAGTCAACTCACCAGGTCGAGCACCAGCGTGGCCTCTGGAGTGCTCCTGGTCTTGGGGGGAATGACTCTGAGTCGCGGTGGGGAATACTCAGACTGTGACGGTATGTTCTTGATGAAGGTAAATCTGGAAATAAAATAACACTCTTAGGAACAGAAACAAACACCGATACCGGGAGAGTTGTGTGCAAAATGGTGTTGAGTTCTACAGAAGTCAATTATAATAGTTAAACTCACACATGACAAAATACCTGTGACATTTTTAATTGAAAGAACTAGGTTTCTATTAATTTTCCACCCAGGTGTTTGCTTTCTTTGATGAAGAAAAGTCCTTACTCATTTTATTAACTATAACTTCAATATCAGTTGTGTGGTATGAAGTTGTAGAAACAGTAAGAGACATTTACTCACGGGTTGAAGATGTCGTCCTCGTCCTCATCTCCGGCCAGAAGTTCACCGGAGCCGAAACCAAATACACCTTGTTCTGGACTCAACAAAATGCTCTTTCCAGTACCATTCGAATCTGGACAGAGAAAAACAACATGTATAAAAAGTGAGACGCAAAAGAATGTGAGCAGACTGAACAAACAGGGAAACTTGATACTTTGATCTTGTAGCTGCAACACAACACAACACAGATGCAAGTAAAGCCTCTCAAGTGCACAGTGAGAATCATATATTAAATCTGTTTACAGCATCAACATTGATTCTGACTTCTGCAGAAGGGAGTGGTTATGACTCGTACTGGCTCTGACAATGAGGCTGTTTTATAACAACTCCCTCACGCAACCAGATATGGTCGTTGTCATGTTTGTTCTCAGCTGCTGGAAATTTGGCTTTTGAACGAGGTGGCACTTTGTCTGCAGGAGAAATTATTGAACATGTCCCGTCACTCAATGTGAATTCTCAAGACAGTTACCATCTTTCCTCACATTGTCTCAAGTGAACATTACACAAAGTTTAAGTTCCGGGGCTAACAGGGTAAATATCCAGTTGCCCTGATTCAGATATTCGTATTCATACATACAGAGCTCCTCCAAGCAATGTCTAGAAAAGTCCAGAGTTGCAGTGCACGTGTGAAAGCAGCTCGAGTCTGTCACCAGTAAAGTAGAGACAAACTGTCAGCTTACCACATTAATACGAGCTGAGCGGTTCAAGAGTCTCACGCTGTTCTTTTTTATTTGATGCACTTACAGTGGGAATTTGCCACCATCCACCAGAAAGATGCTGACACATTTAAGCCGTGGTCAGTTTACACCACCGATCTCTTTCATCACGAGGAGGAAAGAAAACAAACAAACTCAGACGTGAGGTGGTCAGGACCTTTCCCAAAGTGGATCAAAGAGCAGTTTAAGTGCAAAGTGAATTGTTAATGTCCCAGAACACTCAAAGTGTTGATGATGACAGCTTTTCCTTTTTTTTGTGTTTTCATCAAGTCCAGATTGTTGAAACTCATAACAGAAGCTGCACTCACTCTCTTTGCTGGGTGTGAGGAAACGCACAATGGGCGAGTAAATGTTTCTGGTTGTTGAGTTGCTTGGAGACGCCGGGTCGATCTCGGACAGTATGCGCTCTTGGCGCAGGACGGGTCTGACCGGAGTCTTGAAGGCCAAATCTAGACCACAAAAAGACGATCAGTCAGAGAAACACAAGAGCAGAAAATGAAAGGGATCATCCTTGAGAAAATCTGGGCGCTGCGAACCAGTTTCTCTGTCCTCAACAGCGATGGCCCTCTTCCTTGGTCGGCCGCGAGGGAGCCGCCGCCTCATCATTAGGGGAACTTCATCATCTGAGTGGTGGGATTCTTTATCCAAAGTTTCTTCAACCTACAAAGTAAAAGAGCATTTCCTTATAAAAACATGAGTCAATTCCATTTAAGTGTTTCAATTTGGATGTGAAATTGTGAAGATTAACACAATTCGGATCTTTTACTAGGAGTTAACACCAGTATGCCAGTAGATATGCTGTGGATATGGCAGAAGATAAACTGTTATGATGTGTCGATGTTCATGATGTGCAACTATTCCAGCCTCAAAACAGACGAGAGAAAATCATTAGTAATCATGTTGAGGCCTTTACTGTTTTGTTTTTTTTTGGAGTCAGATAAGTCAGAAGTTGAAATCCCTCAATGATTGTGCAGCTTTTAACATTCAAGCTCTATTAAACCCCAATCACCCGAATACCATTTTATAATTATTTACAACTGATTATTTGGTTTCAAGTCCTCTGTTGGGGTCAAATTCAAATCACATCAAGGCCAGGTTTCAAACTGTTAAACTCATGAAAACTAGACAAGTGCGATTGTTTGGATGGTTTCACACCAAAATACCACAAACGTTGCCCTCAAAAGGTCTTTTATCCTGGAGAGCAATGAGCATTGAGGTCGCCCTACTTCTCTACAGCTGTGGAAATGGTCAGAACCACTCACAACAGGATACTTTTAAAACAGACAAAAAACAAAATGCATACAAGATTGAGCCATTATTTTAAATTCAAAGCAGACACAAAAGACAAAGGTGTAACCAAACAAAGCAGAACCAGTTTGGAGTTGAAAGTCTGCTGGAAGGAAAGGAGGCAAACAGGAAGGTTGGTTCAGCCCTGATTCACTAACAGAAAAACACAGGCTTACATTATATATCTATTTATTGTATTTAACTTGCTGTTGCACAAAAGGAAATTGCCCACTATGAGCCATAAACCAAACTATAGAGATTCACAGCTCCGGTCTGAATGTTAACAGTCAGGGTGCTTGTGTCTTGGTGACCTACTTTTAACTGGGACCCTCTCTCATATGGAACTGGTCTATTTAACCCCCAGCTTCCAACCCACGTCACAGCGTTGTATACTCTGAACCTCACAAACCCATACAGGGATGTACTGCAGCCATAAACACAGGCACAGCTTAAACACTGAAGGCTGATTTGTAGCCTAGTGATGAGCAAGACTGGTTTACTTCATACTTCATTTCCAAAAATCCCCCACTGCTAAAGTAAAACTGTTAATTTTACATTTAAGATCCAATAGAGATAGTAGTCCCTAGATTAAATCAGGAAGAGCTGTGATCTCTAGTTGATTTAAAGATTGAATAAACAGGGTCAGTGTATTGTTAATGAATTCTTTTGAAGTTACTTTTCCAAGCATAAATACATAAAACCCTTGTTTATATAAATATTATTGTACATAGAGCATCAGTCCATTAAAGATTGTTGCTTAGAAACATCTGAAGTTTCCACTTTGGAAACAGGTCTCTGATATTTTACAGAGTAGCACAGTACATCAGTTGAAGTAAAACAAGTAAATGTGCAATTTAAACGCAGGTAAATATTAAAAGAATATAAACAACACATACATCGTTAGCAGGAAATACACAGAGCAACAGGATTGCACATTAGCCATTAAATTGCACAGATAGAAATGAGTATCTCACAGTTACATGAGTTAAACCTGCAATTCTACAGCACCACGAGTTACGACGTTCAAAATGACAACAAACCTTCAGGGAAGTAGCATTTCATGTTAGCTACATTAGCAATTAGCCAACTATGCTTCATTATATATTAATATATATAAAAATAAGACCAGTACAACCATGCAGGCACAGAGTAACGTTATGATTAGATGAGAAGTAAAGTATGATTGTTATGGATTAAACGCTATTTGAGAACAGGAATCTAAGAAGCATATGGAACCTGGTACTTTATTTAACTCTAATTCAACATTCAGTTTCTGTGGATTAAATCATGAATTTGTAAAAACACACAACAACACATAAAGTTGTGTTGTTGTTGTATCAGTGGTGGAAAAGCCTCCTTCAGTCCAGACACTGCTCCATCACAACAACAGCGAGCTAACGCTAGCTGCCTCCGTGATGGGGGCGCTAGCTAGCTAACGTCCGGCTAACTAGCATCTTAGCACCCAGGCGACCGTGTACACCCCCGAATCTGAGGCTAACACGGCGGACACCGTTCACAATGACCCGGTGAGCGATGGATGAAACAACCGTAACACCCAGTCGGTCGGTACCTTGGTCGGCAGCGGGCTCTCGGGCACCGCCGCGCGGGCTCGTCTCGGCGTCGCTTTGACGGACGGACGGCGGTTGGTCCTCGGAGTGTCCGGAGAGGTCGTTTTGTGAGACCTGAGTCTCATCTTATTTCTTCATACGAGACTGGAAACTATTTAAAACCCAAACCTCCTCCAACGTGTCGGTGATGCCACGTCTGTCTCTGTCTCTTTTGGTTTTGTTTTGTTCCACTCCACCAGGCTTCAGCGCTTTCAAGAGTTGACTCCGCCCTCCCCGATCAGCCCCGCGTCCTCTCGAACCGCTGTTTAAATCTGCCGGGTGCGATAGGTTCGCGACTGCGGACACGCTCAGTGGGCGGTGCTTCACGCAGTTCAAGCGTCAACGTGAGACTCGAGTCACGTTCACAGGTCACGTTGCGAGACAAAAACCAATGTAGGTCAATTTATAATCAAGTGTGCGGATGGTTTTCATTCAGTTTAGAGCTTTTACACGTTAATTCCCATTTCAATTCAAAGATATAACAAACTGTCATGTCAGTTTTTAAAATACAATAATGTCTAAAGCCTAAAACCAGGGGGGTGTTAACAGAAACCTTATTTAATTGCCATTTCCCATTAAAAGGTTCAGTGTGTAGAATTTAGTGACCTCTAGTGGTGAAGTGTCATGTTGCAGCTGAATACCCCCTCACCTCACCCTCCCCTTCCAAACATGACAGAGAACCTGTGGTATCCTTCAGTTGTCATAAAAACGCAAAAGGTGTTTAGTTTGTCCAGTCTGGGCTACTGTAAAATAAACCTGGCTGCCTCCGTAGAGAGGACCCGCTCCTAATGTAAGTATAAAGTATTTAAATATAAAGGACACATTCCAGGGTGAAGAAAACAAGAATTTAGATGAAACACACCAGTGAAAACATCACTAGGATTATTTTATAGATCCCTTTCACCTAAATCTTACACACTGAACCTTTAAACCATTTTAAATTTCAAATACATAAGATCACGTTTTTTTAATACAGTGTAAAACCTTAGGCCCAAGACAAGACATTTTTATTTTACAGTAACAAAATTCTATTTTCCCTGAAAAACCTTTTTTAAATCAAATGTATAGGAAGATAGCATGCCAGTCTTGAAATATTGTATCATATCTAAGGCCTTAAACAAGACATTTTATTTTCACATTTATTTAGAGCAACACATAAACCTTATCTAAATGCTGTTTCCCCTCAAAACGAAACTTAAATATCAAATAAATAATACGATTCCCCCCCAAAATACCTTTTTTTATATTTAAAAGTACTAGATAACACGTCAGTTTACAGACTGGTTAAAAACTAGGCCTGAAACAATGAGATTTTGTCATATTTGAGTCTCGAAGGCTAGAAGAAGAACACAATAATTCAGAAATCCGAGAAACCAGAGCAGGGAGCAGTGTCAACTGGATTCAGATTCAGGTAAAGTAAAATGTTCTGATATGTAAAACACATCAAGGAGAATCCTCTGGAAGCTTCACCACTCTTGTTCCTCTGTCATAATCACAGACAGCCCCTGTCAGGGTTAAATTATTATATTGCTGATCTTGATGCATTAACATGTTGCAGTGCTTTAATGTTGACATTGTTGTAACCTCCAACAAATAGGTTATGTTTTCACCCCTGTCCATTGGTCTCGTTTGTTTACCAGTATGATTTCGCAAAAACTACTTATCTACACAACTTGGTGAAAGGATGCAACACGGGCCAGGAAAGAACTCATCACATTTTCCACAGATCCGGACAAACAGTAACACTGAGATCCCATCTGTCTGTTTAGCAGAGCTATGTGCTGAACAGTGGATGTGTTGATTTTTTAAAATTCTTAAAATTCTGTTAAAGCAAAGCATTATACATTTATAAATTGATCATATTGTTTTGTATGAAACATTTTAATTTGAAAAGTAAAAGTATAAAGTCATACACGAGTAATTGCACTGAATTCTGACCAACTACTTCCATTTCCTAACCCTTACTTAATACTTCTACTATATGATGATATGATGATTTTATAAAACATGATTTTTTGTTTGTTATAGATTATAAGAGACTGCGGACATAAGCTGCTGTTAACTATAAATGGTAATAAGACTGATGAGGTTTAAGTGCTTAGTTACTTTGTGGAGACGACATAAATGTGAACAATAACAGATCAGCTAATGAATTCAAATGGAGGGAATATGTTTTTGAATGTACTGATAAACAGGTTTACCAACTTACCTCAACATGAATAATAACACATCCGAAGCTCTGCTGACATTTAAGAAAGGTGATATTTTATTAATATCAGATTCAAAATAAAAGTATTCACACAAACACATATTGAGTAAATATATGTGTAGAAGAATAGCTCTTCACCCTTCAAAAAATCAGAAAGAAACAAAAGAATAAAACAAAACAGTTGCATTGCCCGTCGCCACTTCACTGTTACCATGGTTACCGGGACACATCCCATTCATCAAAGAAAATAAAATAAAAGTAATTTAAAAGTATTTATAGAAAAAGGAGGAATAAACACACATTAACAGACTGAGAAATGACTTGCAGTACTAACAGTGGTACTAGAAGCAGTACTTGTTGCAGCACTAGTAGTATTTAGCTGTTGAGCTGGAGGTTCCCTGTTGTTGGTGCTTAATTAAACGGAACAGCAGAAGTGTTAAGAACCTGTAACACAGAGAGAAGGAGAGGGACAGAGGAAAACACCTCAGGGTCCAAAATGAGCCTTTTATTCACCAACCAGGGTGAAACAAATATCCACTGAGGATATTTAGATATTCATATTCAGCCAATGTAACATTATAAATACACCAGAGTTTTTTCCCCCCCAATCCATGTTACAGTTCATTTCGGACCCTGGCGTTGACCCTCGTGCCCTCATTGGGTGTACCCACTACACTGTAACTGGAGCCCTCACTGGGTTAAATGCATCAAACTGGAGGCAGAGGTAGATTTTCCTGAGAAGTTGTAAGAGACAAAAAGACAGAGCCTTGTTTCAGTTCTGAAGTTGACGCAGAGACACACGAAGCACGCACACACACACACACACGATTACGTCACACGCTTCCCTAAAATAATGACTTTGTTATCATCATGATTATCGCTATATTAATAAATCTGCTCTAAATGTAATCTCTGTGTGCCACGGTGGCTACAGCATATCAAGAAAACAAAAAGCAAAGACAGCAAAAACAAACAAACAATATAAACATGATATAATCCAGAGCCCTAAAAAGCCATATTTCAGAAATAATCTATTAAATGAATCTCGGTAATACAGGTTAATAAATTCATATTACAATTGTCACAGCAGAAGGCATCTTGTTATTTTCTCAACATCATCCTTTTCCCTTCCTCCACCTTCCACCTGACGGAGGTGAAGTCAGTGGCGAAGTCCAGTCCAAAAGCCCCTGAACCCACAGACACCCACACACACCCGTAAAATGCTCTGGCTAAAGTTCAACGCCTGCAGCGAGTGGGACCTGGTAAGAGGTTGTTTTAGCTACAGCTCCGGTGGGAGTGAAAGCAGCAATATTTCAAGAAGAACAGACCAGAAGCTTTGATGTGTGAGATTTGGGGATCAACTCCTGAACAGCACAACGTTTACTACTTATATTGTCGAGAAAATCAAGCTCCAAGACAAACAAAAAATGCAATTTGCATTAAGACAATAAGTCCGGCTGCGAGGCATTGATCTGATCTGTGGCCTCAAACAAAGCAGACTGAAACGGAAATCAATCCAAGCTTTTAACTGCATTACCACAACAACAACAACAATAATGTAACCATGACAAACAGAGACATGGCCCGAGAACTGCAGATGCAAAGTCTTTGCGCTGATCTAATGAGGAGAACCACCTGCAAACAGACACATGACGCAGCTGGGAGCATTCAGACAAAACACAGCGGGGCGAGCCAGAGTCTGCTCCGACCTCAACACTCACTTGGTGCCAACAGAGTTAAGGCTGACTCCGTTTTCACAGCTGCACTGTCCCAACGTTTCTTCACATATAAGCTCCCTCTGATACACGGGGAAACCTGCCTGAGCGCAGATCCAGAGAAACAGACAAGACCGGAGATCTGATTATTGATTATTCACCGATTGTGTCTTTGATTTCTGAAAGAATCCTGATTATTTAAGTGTCGCTTGATGATTGAAAGAAAACTCTGGAAACACTGGAAGGAAATTAAGACATGAACACTTAAAATATGTCATTTGTTTTGCTGCATATGAATCATCCAGCCTTCAATTAAAACCATGTCATTCCATTTAGGAGATCTAAATTGATTGTGCGTCGTAACAAAAAACCACCACTGAGGGGAGCTCTTACTGCAGAGGTTGAAGCATCTCGAGGATACTGACTTCCCTTGATTCCCCCTCCACCTTCGATTAAAAGGTGATTGTCTGCGGTCTCTACAATCTCTTTCATAGTCAACGATTAATAACCCAGCATCAACTACATCTGGATTCGTTTCCTTGTGTGAACACAGCCCTCAACAGGATCCTCTGTTGCGGCTGGTGCAGAGAAATCTGCCAAAGCTTTTTCGTCTTTGAGGTAGAAATGGGGCGTGATTGTGTTTGAAGGGATGTCAAAGTGTTTGGAGGTAAACTGTGTTTTCATAGCATCTCCTGATTGTCGCTACCACGCAATTAAATACATGCCAGCTTCCCCTGAGGACGCTGCCGAGCACACACAGAGAGAGAGAGAGAGAGAAAGAGAGAGAGAGACATACAGAGAGCTGCAGTACCTCCGCTTTTCAAATGCAAATATCCCACAGGTCAATAGATATACGATAAACATGGATCTGCTGAAGTGTGTGTGTGGGGGGGGCAGGTGCTTGAGTGTTGCCTCAGGGGCCAAAGGGTCAAGGGGTCAAATCTTAAGAAGAAATGTTGATCCTTTAGATTTAGATTGATTGAAGTTTGGCTTTCTCTAGCAGCCCCCCCCCCCCTCTCCTCCGACCTGAAGCTCTGCAGCCACGACAGGCCTTTATGTGATTGTCAGTCATTACAAGCAAATGTGACATCTGATCCTCAGGAAGAGGCAGAGAGACAAATGCAGGGCTCTCAGCGAGTCACTAAACTGACCAACAAGAATGAACACATCCTTTTATACTGTAATATGTGACACTGTTTACAGCAGCTTCTGTTAAACAGAGGTGACTGAATTTCCTTCTTTCTGTTTGTTCAGGCTGTGACTGAAGGTTAGCATAGCATGTAAACACCAACTTTACTGTAGAGACTACGCTGCCCTACGACGACACCACGCAATAACGAAATACTTGGTCAGATTTGAGTTCAAAACCTGAATCTGATTTTCGGACATTTTACATTCTCAAAGTAATTATAACATCGTCTAATCTATACTTACTGAGTAACATAAATAAGATGATAGCTAAATGTTTTATCATCAGGGAAAAATCATGTGATTTCATTGGTTAAACTATGTTTGAATCACAAATTCAAAAGGTCTTTTGTAAATATTAATTTACTAAACTACTTGGTTAGTACAAATGTACAGGGGGGCTGTAGTAAAACTTTTGTATCTTCTATGTTTTTCATTATATTATTACATTTCAAGATATTTATGTACACTGCATGATTATTTGAATAATGAAACGTTTTTCATTGTAGAACGGACCTCTGTAAGTAGTCTTATCAATATTTCTAACAGGGTTCTGAGTCTTTACGTCAGGCTCCATCATATGAATCACAACTGCATAAAAATCATTCACATGTTAAAAGGCAAAATGGTTTCGGGCTGATTGATGTGCGAGTTGTTCACAAATAAGGAACCAGGTATTGTATCATCTCTATGTAAAGCTGTAACCCTGCACAAACTGGACTTTCACTTCTGCAAAATACCCCAAAATGTTTTTGTTGTTTAAAATAAACCTCTGCTGTCAAAGAGTCACTGTTTTTAAATAAGCATCAGGCTGATTTCCAGAGAGAATATGTAGAGGTAGGAGAGGAGGAAACTTTTATCTCTGTTTCCTGCTCGGCGTCGATATGATCGTACATCAAACTAGCTTCAAGACGTCTGGCTGGCCTGCTGGTTTTCCATTCATTAGCAGTAACTGTAACTCAGTCTTCTGAAGAAGAACACACAGTGTCACTGATGTGAAGCAAATGAAACCAGGCCCAGTGTTCAGTCACAGCAGCAGCAGCAGTTTCAAACCTGCAGGTGCAGTTCAAGCTGCAGCAGCTTTAAGAGCTGCGGTTCAGGCTGCGTTAATCTCAATGGGATTCACAATTAATAACTAACTGCACAATTAATAATTAACACACGTGGTGGGGCTGAAGAATCCTCTCACCACAAGGTCCAATTTTACAGTTTTTCTGGAGCTTTCAACTGTGTCTCATGATCTCGTTCATTGGTAAAATAATTAACATGAAAGGTTAGTGTGAAACAATGATTCTCCACGTTTATCCTTGTCTACCTGAGTGAAATGTTCTGCCTCTGATCACAAGTTATTTTAACTGGCATGTTGTATAATTGTCCAAACTACACACAAATACAACAGCAGCTACACAAACTGCTGCTGTTGAGTCTTTGCCTGCAGGTAGTGTCCATCTGCGCATCTAAACTGTTGCTGCTGCTATATTTCTTGCCTGTAGGTGGCGCAGGCTGGTATGCATTGAGCCGGTCTGTGAGTAAGTGAGTCGATGATAGTTTTGTTTGCATCTTTGAATCTATAACGAATTGATGATGATTGGTATTTAAACTTTCTGTCATTATTTTGTTTCTTAAGTAAACTTGCCCTGACACACTATGAAAAACTGAGGCTCTGTGTCTCTTTAAGATGGAACACGACCAATGAGAAGCTGTTTCTGGAAAACATTTAGTAAAATACAACTTAAGCTCAGATTTTCATTTTTTTCTTCTCTTAACTTTCACTTTCTCTTCACTTAAACACCAGTGTTTGATGACTGGGTTTCTGAATGGGAGTTGTTGGTTATCTGAGCATAAAGAGAACTTTCCAGAACTGACCAGTGTTTGTGCAGCAGCTGGTGGTGATTTCCCACCGAGAGCCGCGTCCAGAATCAAAGCCTCGACAGCCATCTGGTGATTTTTGACTGTAACAGTAAAACGTGATTAGATGGAGGTACTGTTCGCTCTCTGGTCATCTCATGCTGCGTTAAGGCCTCAGAACAGAACCCACGTACAAAGCCTGATTTAGTTCCTAACGTCGGTAGGAATGAGGCTGCTTTGCGTCGGGGGTCGGGGGTGGGGTTGCGTAACAATCTTTAACAGCCAACAAACCAGTGAAGTAACACGGGTTAAAGTTCAAAAAGCTAAATGATTGATCCACTTCAAAATGTGGAGACACGGTGAGGTGATGCGGCGTCTCCACGGTGGAAGATTGAACCTTTTATAAATCTAACTGCAGAGAGTGTTTATGCAAACACTAAGACACAAGCGAGTGCTCAGCCACAGCTATGATTATCTCTGATCATTCATTATCAAAAGCCCCAATTAAGCAAAATCTCAACAAAAAAACTGTCCGAGGATCACAAGACATTCTCTGTGTTATCCTTAATGGATGGCGAGCCAGTATCCAGAGGACCCCGCCCTCGTCACAGCACAGGATAAGAAGCACTTGGATCAGAATAAGCACTAAGTCATGCAAAAACACAAAGCTGAAACAAACAAGCGAAAGCATTTGTAATCTATGATACAAGAAAAACAAAAAAAAACATCAGATATGAGCTGAACTAATTGTCAGGATAAGTTTTTCCTGAAGATCAGATTGTTTCTCCTGACACCTGATTGTCCGTTGTGAGTGTCTCCACAATAACAGGGATTAAGCAGACACTCAACTCCTTTAAATCCTGGACAGGAAATCAAGAATTTTCCTGCACGCTGACGGACTTTTATCTACAAACACATGCATGCATCTGACCTTAAGACAATCACTCAACTAGAAGGCCAAGTATCATAAAAAAGATAAAAACAAATCTTTCCGCAGGGAAAGACATTGAAAAGCATTACTCTGTCAAGTGTAATAGAAGACTGCGGGATATTATACAAAGCAATGAGCAAGGGGGTGGGGCGGGGGGTGGGGAGGTTCACCTGAGAACAATGGAAAACGTGATATTCACAAAAAACGTCTGAACCCTGAACGGCACCAGGAACGGTCGGTGTGGACGCCGCCCGGGGCTCAGAAGATCCAGCATGTAACGAAAGGCTTCAGTTCATTTTCCCACCTGCTCAACAGACCTTATTCGTACAAACAGCCACTTTGAACATATACCTGCATACAGCCGCTTGACAATAAACCTGCATGATTGGCATAGATATGTATTGAACTGGCCTTATGTCAACAAACAGGTGAGCCGGGGGGGGGGGGGGGTTATATATCGTGCTGTTTCAGGAAGAGCAACAACACGACAACTGCATGAATTCAGCAAGGGCTGTCAGCCACGTAGCATTCCCACTAACTAGCCACTGCAGAAACTCTCTTTGTCGCAATCGATAATGGACCAAATATATTCAACAGTCGACCAACATCCTTGCAGATTCTTGAGATCCAGGCGTTTCTTATTTTGCGTTTCCCTGAAAAATCTGTGGCATAGATATGACGTGTGTCTCTACACAACACGAGTGCAGACCTGCACCAGACGCGCTCTTCCACATAGATATCCAAACTGGCTGCCATGTGAATAAGGTTATAAGGTTTTACACAAAATGAGGTCACAGCGGTACATTGTTATATGCCCTGAAGAAACAACATATACCTTTAAAGCTTTTCTGATTAAAAATAGAAGATATTCATTTTTTTTTTTTTATAGAATTCTAAATATATATACTTTTTTTCCTGCAGTGAGAGGATTGTAAAGATTTAAATGATAAACACAATAGAGAATAACAATAATTATAATAATTGACAATGAAAAGATAAAATAAAATAAAAAAAAATCTCTCCCCTAGAGGATCAAACATTACTGTCAGTCAGTAGCTGTGTTTGTATGTGTAAACAGTGCATTGCCCTTCCTGGTTATTACCTTCTCTTTTGTTCTCCGATAATCTGTACATTTATGCAGAAATAAATAATTCACAAGTTGTGCATTGTTAAGCATATACTGACTCTCAGTGGGGATAATTTTCTTTCAAAATTATTTTGGCTACGAAGAACAAAAGAGTGAGTTTGTGAGAGAAAACCTGAGATAGTGTACTTCAAGTGATCCGAGTTTCAGTTGGTGTCTTCTGTACGGTGTATGGGTCTTCTCTTTTTTGGCATAGATGATGTAGAAAATGAGGTTGGTTTTTGGCTTTACTTAGCGTGGTAATTTTTTTAAAAAGAGTAGAGGGGAAAGGCTGGGTGGGGGGGTGGGGGTTTGTTAAGACAACAGGCTGTTGGAGTTTGAGGTAGGTGTGTTCTGAGGGCCGACACGAGCGCCGGTGGCGGACAATCCAGACGCACCAGAAGAGGCTGAGCCTGCTGCCTGAGCAAAAAGAACGCCTGGAGAGGAAAAGACACACGCAGCACAGAAATTAAAGTTAGAACACAGAGGGATCCTGATTATCGTCATATCTATTGAAAAAGAAGCTTGAGCTGCTTTTAGACAGGAACTCCGGAAAATGTCCAGAGCAACTGACTCGGGCATTCGCGTTCTCACATACAGCGGGAAATCTGGAAATCTGTAAAATTTACTGTAAATGTCTGGACTTCAGATCATGTCTGAAAACATCTTCAAATGAACATTTTAGAAGATACTCTCTAGGGGTGGCACCTGGGTAGAGCGAGCAGGAGGGACAACATGACGTATGAATTCCACTGCAGAAATCAAATGTTTTAGTTTACAGCACATCGACCCGGACGTCGGCCCTCATCACTAAGAGCTCTAGAGTCTCTTTGTCTTCCCAAGTGGACATATCTTTGGAATTTCAGGAGAATATCCGGAGTTCAGTGAAAACAGCTCAAGACTCTGGAAAGCAACTGCACGTGACTTTTGTTAAACAAGAAGCTGTTCATTTACTTATCATTGGTTTATCTGTAATCTGCAGTTGTTACAATGTCACCCTGACAAAAAAGGTCCCATCCCGTGACAGGACAGCGACACTCACCAGTGTACACCACTCCGTTGAGCTCCACTGACATGCTGATGCTGCTCGTGCCATTGGTGGTGAGGTTCAGGGCGGAGTTCTGCCTGCTCTCTGTGAGACAAACAGAAAGTAAAGCTGACCAATCGTTTTAACTCACACTAGTTTTCTTTAATATAAACACTGTGCAAATTGCCTTTTTAACACTTTTCCAAAGTTGACTCTTCCTTTAATTTATCATATAAAGTCCACAAAATTATCTCTCAGGAAAATCTACTTAGTTTGTGAATTTTGCAGAAACGTCCAGTCTGTCCAGTGACTTTCTCTGAAGTCACCTGGATTATCAGTGTTGAGAAACAGTTTGCGTGTTCAATCAGATAGAGATAAGATCAAAGTGCACAGCTGCATTAGAGAATCCCCGTGCAGACAAACACACACATGTTCAGTATGAGCGGGTGCATGAAGGGCGCTTCTTTAAACTAAACAGGCCAACCTACAGGCCAACCTACAGGGCCACTGTGAATTACTTCCTGGTGGTGTGGTTTGTGGCAAGATTACAAGAAAGTCTCAAGATACTAGCTGCCAGGAAGCGGGAGAATGTGTGAAATTCACCTCATATTAATTTGAGAATTATGATGACATATAAGTCTATTTTTAGTTGGTTAAGATTCTTAACAAGAAGGAAGAACACATTTGGTTTTGTTCCTCCATTTGAACATGAAAATCTAATCTAGTTGTTTTGTTTTCCTCGTATTAGCTGATTGTAAAACTCCCCTGTGTGTTCAGTACCTTGGTTATTGATTCGGATGTTCATGGGTAGCTGGGCAGTCATGGCCAGAAGGTTGTGTTGCAGCGCTCTCTGCAAAAGTCGGTGGTGATCCTCAGGCGGCAGCGCCATCTTCTTCTCCGGAGGCTCGCCAGCCTCCAGCTTGTCCCTCAGCTGCTCCAGAGCAGCCACCTGAGCAGCCATTGCTGCCTGGGCTGCCGCTGCCTGCACAGCAGCCAACGAGTGACCCGCCAGGGCCCCCGATGACAAACGAGCCATGCTAAGCCCCGGCAGCAGGTGGACTCCATCTTCTTTTGGTCAGAGAGCACAGAGAGGGAAAGAAGGTGGAACTGAGTATATTGTGTTATCAATATAAATTGTGTTCTTCTCTGGCAAATATGACAGTTTGTCTAAGATGCACATGATGTTACGGTTATATCAGTTTAAGATCTGACAGCAAATCCATTTATTCATTCAGATTAATTGGGAGACAGATTCATATTTTGTCACTGTTAACTAGGGGTTTGTGGTTTAGCTAGTTGAGGCTAACGTGCCATCTTTTTGGATCAGTTTGTCTTTTCCTACAGAATCTCAAATGACATTGAGATTGTTTTTTTAGTGTACAAACTTATATTTTGTTTAATACTTCATCATATATGTACTTTGGCAGGATTGGGATTCAGGTCTTGTTACTATGGCAACAGCACCCAGTGAATTTTAAAGCAGCTTCCTGAACAACTCTGTGAACCACAAATGAAGAACATGGCCCTGGTGTGTTTTATCATTAACACAATATTACACTGTAATGTTGAGGACAACCCATCTGCTCGTTGTATTTGTCATTTCTGTGTTTGAAGTTTTGAAAAATTTTAAAAAACAAATCAAAATCTTCAGCCATTTAAACTTCTGATGACTCAAAATGCCCAACATGACCTCGCTCTAACAATTATCAGCAGCATGATAAACAAAGTCACCTTTCTTGATCTTCTGGATAGGCGTCAGCGAGGCGCCGTTGGTGCCCAGAGTCAGGCCCATACTGGATGTGTGGAGCTTCGGCGAGGACAGCATGGTGGGTGTCCCGTTGGGCGAGTAGGTGAAGAGGGAGCTTCCAAAGCTCTGTCGTCGGCCCTCCCGCCGATTGCTGTCAATGGCTGCCTGGAGCTCGTTGGGGTTGCTCAGACCCCTCTTATCACATTCATATGGGTACAGGTACTTCATGTATCTGAGAGGAACACAATGGATTTATTCACACAGTGATCACCTGAACTCAGTCTATGAGACATTTGAATACAACGTTTTGAGAGTCGAGTTTGATAGACAGTTACCAGACAGTGAAACCTGACAGCTCTCAATCATGCATGAAATCAACTGATTAGCTTTATATGACTGGTGTGTGAGGGTGTGTGTGAATGTGTGTGTGTACTGACTGTGTGCGTAGGGTGAAGGCTGCACTGGTGATTGAGGTAGGCAGGTTGAGTCCCTTGGTGATCTCCCTCCACAGCTTCTTGTTGATGACCTCCACCAGGCCGCCCTTCTCTGTCACCAGCCTGTAGAGCATGTGCAGATCCAGGACCTGTTTGGCCATGATGGGAATACGATTCACCGGGGTTCCTAAAACCACACACACACACATAGACAGATACAGATGGGCAATGTCAACAGAGAAATAACAAACAGTCATAAGAAGAAACTGCTTTCTTGCATGCATCGTCCTGCACAGTGGCAGCAGAGAGAAAAGACAAGTAAATGTTTTCCTACATAAAATCGGTATTGGCATCGGTCCCCAAAATCCATATCAGTCAGGCTTTAATTTCAACTTTATATTATCTTTTAATTTACTTAACTTAATATAATATTGTTTAAATGTTTCTCAAACCATATACTAACCAGCATTTGTTTGCCATGACGAAACCTGACCAGGCTGGTTTCTTGTCTTTAAAATGGAGGTGATGTGAGTGCAGATAAATAAAAGACTATAATAATAAATTATAATATATAATAAAACACCTTAGGACAACATCCGTCAGTACTTACAGTTTTATATTAATCCATGACAAATTATTTTCCCAGCAGAGAAAAATTAAGCTTTTAATACTGTGATCATCATATTACATGACTTCAAATAATGAGTGATCCTAGATACAGTCCCCAGGCCCCACATGTAACATAAAATATGATTAATCCTTGATTTGCCTTTTAAGGAGCAATGCATCATTTATGAATATGGCCTGCAGATGGCACTCTCACATTCTCACAGAGGACTTGGGAGACCCGCCCATTGTTGGTGGCTCTGACAGTGTAAACATCTAGTGCTGGTTTTTCAGTTGTGAGGGCATGCCTGTTGTCTCCCGCCCTCTGATCTGATTAAATCAGCCATGAGTCCCCTAACCCTTCTTGGTACTTATGAGAGAATCATCTGGAATGAGCTACTGGCCATTAATGTACCTAATACACAAAAATACAACATTACACAATCCATGTTTCCAAAGTGTGACAATAAGTTTGCAGTTTTGGCGTTATGTGTGTGTCATCAGTGTGAAGATCCTGCACGACGGCTGAGTCAGTGTTTCTGAGTGTGTGTGTGTGCGGTAATTGAAGTGTGGGCAGGGCCATTCCCAGGCATTGATACGATGTGTTCCCTCTAGTTATAGCCTGGGAACGACGAGGGTCTGCAAGACCATAAAGCAATCGTCTCCAAAATGAATGAAGACCCCCCCACCCCTCTGCGTGTAAGATGAGAAGACAGCAGTGTGTCGTATGTCAGGGAGAGATGGGGGAGACCATCCTGTCTATGTCCAACTATTAAAAGCCTCTATATGACACAATGAGGAGATATAATATGACACGATAGGAAACTGAATGGAAAGAGGAAGCAGTGTTCATGGATGTAAAAATATTCATGCACAGTTACAAACCTCTTTTTTGCATGAAGCTGAAGAGGTCATCCAGGAACTCCTTTCTCTTTGGGTCTCCGTCCAGTTCATACAGCTGCGAAGCAGAAGAAGAGGGAAACTCATGAAGACAAGAGATGTTTTCGTATCTAACATGTTTGAGATCTGACATTGGAAAACCAAAACCAGCACAGCTGTCACATGTGCTATGACAGCGAGATGCTCCAGCTAAATAAACTAATAAGATCTGGCCACTTCTAAATGGACAGAAACCAAACAGTTGCCTCCTTCTGATCACCAGAGGAGACGACGGATGGGGGAAATAGAGAAATGCAGTGGACCAGTCTGGCATGATGAGAACCTGATGTGGGTCCAGCTGCTAGCAGGGCCCCAGGATCTGGAAAGTTCAGTGAAAGTTAGCAGTAAAAATTGGGGCACCCACTCGGGGGAGTACAGTGAGACCATTGAGCCCGTGGTTTTTTTTCCAGCCCAGTTTGCCAGCGTGATAGTGAAATCTCCCCTTCGATGCATTTCTATTTATGCGTCACACACTTCAATCTAACAGTGACTTGTATGCTGCATGAAGGTTTTACCAAGTACACCTCATCCATTTGAGGTCATGCAGTTTCACCATGTGTTATTGAAGATGGCAGGTTGTGAAAAACAATGTACCTGAGTGAGCATCAAACCAAACCACAGAGGATTGAACCAAGACGACTGACACAACAGCCCACAGTGAGCAAGCAGGCCATTACTAGCTTTTGGTGATAAGGCGCCACACTTGTGTCGAGTGATTTCCGCAGTGGAATTTATACATCATGTTCTGCCTCCTGCAGGATCTACCCAGGCGCCACCGCTTATCTGAATGATCTAGACATGTTTCTGTTGGTGTGAACACGTCTGACGCTGCTGCCGTCTTCATACGTGAAAGACAAACTGCGGAGAAATTCTTTTTAAAACTCACACATGTTTTTTCACAGAGTTCATTTCTGAAAACAACTTTGCTTAGACTCAAAAAGCACTTGGAGGTGTTTTTCACTACTTTCCCAACAACACAAAAGACCATCGAAAGATTTTCCAAAATTCAATCTGTGCCGACGAGGAACCTTTGACGTTTTATTCAGTTTTTCACCATGTCCCTCTTCATGCATGGTATAAATGTTGCCTTCGTGGAGCCTCTTTCACATTTTAGTCAGCGTGTGGGTAGCTTATCTATGAATGGGGCTTTTACATTTTGGCCGTGCTCTCTGACACAATCTTTTCAAATGCCTGGATTCAAACCCTGAAACAAACACACTGATTCAAGCACTTTATAGCGAAAAACTGCAAATTACTGAGTGGTGAAGCTGAACCCATAGAATGTTACCCATATAAATTAATAAATAGCTACTTATTCCTTTTCTGTTTATTCTTCATTGAATGATTTATTTATGATATTTAAATAGTATCATATGAGCTGTGAGCTGCATGACTAGTAACATCATGAGCAAACAAACCTGAAAGTCAAACAAGACGTCTGGTAGAAGAAACTATATGTTCATTTGACATTTGGATTGTGCACACAGGGATTAATCCTGACTCTGGAAAACACTGAAGCTACTCTGCCACCTCATCGATGAAAGGGAATGATGCGACGTTCCCCACCCACCTACAGGATGAGCTGACAGAAAAAGAAAAAAAAACTGTTGTCACTCCGTAGAAGATTTCGGTGTTTACTTTAGGCGCCAGCTCGGAGCAAATTAAAATGAAAGGCTCCTCCAGATGAAGTTTGGTGACAGTCGTGGTTTCTAACGACTAACAGACTGTCCCTCATTGTGGCATTCAGCCCTCATTAGTGATGCCAAGCTGCCATAAGATCTTATTATCTAGTGGGTGGGGACTGTTAAACTGAAGAGAGCTGAGGTGGACGGGGGGATGTCAGTAATGTACAGGACTGCTAGAGGCAAGGGGGAGTTTTAATTACAGGATGCATGCGTTTCGTGAAGTGCCGCGCCATAAATCTCGGAAATTGCCCCCCCCCCCCCCCCCCTTAACTCCCATCCCCCAATGTTGCTTTATTCCCCCTCTATCCCTTTCTGTCCTAAACATACAAACATCTCCTCTGGTGGGTGTGAATAAGGTCCAATGCTCAGCTCCCAATGCCTCCAGATGTGTTAAGACAGCTGGATACTAAAGTTCATAAAATGAAAAATTTGTGCAGTTATCACATCAAACAACAGCAGCTGTCATTTAAATTGTCGCTGGTGTCGGCGTTGACACAAGTCACAGGAAATGCAAAATGTGACTTATGGTAAACAGGCGGAATTTCCAGTTCGGTTACTGTTTCTGTGTTAACTCCGCCCCCAGCCGTTGCCGTGAGGTCTTGAAGGTGCAGCTGCAGGCTACCTGTAAGCTGCTATTTGCTAATGCTACATTCAGTGTTTACTTCTAAGTGCTTTTTCTATGTCTTCGGACGCATGCTGGATGCAACCAAGTAGGATCCATTTTCGATTTAGAATCATCATCATCAATTTGTTGGCATTTTTTAGACCAAAAGATAAAATCGATTGAGAACATTATCAGCAGATTACTTGATGGTGAAAATAACAGTTAGTTGCAGCTCTGAGGGAGAAAAGTGTCTGAAAACCACTCAACAGTCATGGAAAGAGGTGAAATCATGAAAGTGGGAGGCCTGTTTGACTAAAGCCACTGACACCACAAGAGCCAGCCAATCAGGATCCTGTCCAACCGGCAAGACCACTGCCCTGCCCACCCACCCAACCCTCCTCTCATGATATCCTTTCTCGTGGTCTGTTTGTCTTTATCTGTTTTTCCCTTCATTGTTTTCCTCCACACAATTGTCTCTTTTAGACTCTCTCCATTTGTCCCTCAACTTCTATCAGATTGTCTCTTTGTTTTTTTTCTCTTGCCCTCCCTCAGCTCCATGTATATAACCCTTATATACACATTATAACTCCCCTGCCACTACCCCCCCAACACACGCACACACACATTACATACAGACCTTATCAGGCGGAGGTGGGTGTGGTTGTTGGAGGCTCATATATGTTTTCAAGTCTATAGTATGAAGGGCTGGGGCAGGGGCCCCTCCTGGATTAAAGCTCTGTTATTCAGATAAACAAGAAACGAGATAAACTAGAAACTGGGCCAACTAGTTACGCTGGGAGCCTGTTCCAACCCCTTCACCAAACCCCTGCTACAAAAAGGAGACTGCCGAGCTGATCAGAAGGCAGCAACTGTCAGGACCCTTTATAAATAAGATGCTGGGTTTTCAAAATTGAACAAACAAAAGAGGAATAGTTCTACGATTTGGTGAAGATCAAGTTTGATCTTTTTGAAGCATCAAAGAGATCCGTTTGTTCTGGTGTCTGAGTTAAGTCACAACATGCTGTTTAAAGCATAACAACTTCAGAGCCACATTAAAGCAAGTATTTAGGGTTTGTTCATTGATCATTTCTCACTGTGTCTGTGTATGTAGGTCAGCGACAGCCTGTCTGCAGAACAATTATACACAGAAGAAAAAGCAGTTTTGTGTAGCAAATCAGCAGTGACCAAAGAGCAGCCTGTTGCTGCAGCTTCACAGCCATTGAAGCAGTGGTGGTGTTAGTAGGTAAAACTGTATTTGTGTGTGTGTGTGTGTGTGTGTGTGGGGGGGGAGGGGTTCACTCCACTGTTAATGCAAATGGCAGTTAGTGAGCCAGTGGCACACGAGTGTCACATAGCACATAATAGAGGCTTTGCAACTGAAAACCAAAACTGAGAGGAGGCCGGGGTATCGTCTGCATGTTCCTTTACACCTGCTGATCACCTCGAGGTGAAGGGGACACAAACAAACAAACATTCACACACACACACACACACACACACACACACACACACACACACACACACACACACACACACACACACACACACACACACACACACACACACACACACACACACACACACACACACACACACACACACACACACACACAGTATAAAAATGTGCTTTCATTTTATGTGCAAATTTAAATTTTAGGATTGGACATATCCTTCTGAATGTTTGACCTAAATCCTGTTGCTATACAAATGGTTTTTCCAGTGCGAGCCGACCTCTCAGAGGAAGTGACACAGCACACAGCTGCACATATATGTACCTGGGTACTTGTGCATGTATGTGCACTGGTACATCTAACACTAACACCTGGTATCAACATATGTTTTGAGGGATTGAATTGTAGTCGGATATAGAGCCTGACCACATAAAAGTTAGTGTTTAAATGTACCAAAAACACTCTGAGGATGGATTGTGATCTGATTGTATTGTGACCACATTCACCAACATGAATGCAAATGTGTTGCCAATTCACATGTGGCAGCTAAGTGGGCTGAAATAGTGGGATTGTTCCAAACCAGCGAGGTTGCAGCAACTATACTGTTAGTCCTCATTTTTAAAACACCTGTGGATGGAGTGAAGTGGAGACTTTTGAAAAGCAAGTGTACACAGTAGCTGTGAGACCAATAAGTGGCTGCATCTATGATTGAGCAACATGTCCATATAAGCATATATTTAAGTTGGGGGGGAATCACCTTCACCCAGACGTGCCTCACATCCTTTATGCTATATATAAGACAGTAAAGTGGGTTGTGAGTGTATCTACGTCTGCCTGGTTAAAATGAGTGGATATAATTGGTTAAGTTTTTACAGGTTGCTACTATACAGATCCAAGTTGAGTGATTACAACACTTTTATAGAATGTGGTAACCGTTTTTTATCCTCCCCTTTTAAATAGTGTGTGTTTATTTTAGGCAAAGCCTGCATGTTATTTTTTGTAGACAGCCGAAACCCAGTTACACTGAGACTAAATCCCCTTTAATCCAATGCTGAAGGACCAGTTTCACAACTTCATATTAATCTGTGTCCCTGAGTTATTTCTTCTCATGAAAGAGATTAGTATGAACGTGTTTTCTTCATATCCTCCTGTCGGACTCGAATGGAAACACGCAGCCGTCTCATTTATGTAAGGTTGCTGTGTGCAACACTTGTAAGCGTGACTAGATCAAATTAAATCTGCTTATCTGGGGTAGGGGCCAAACAAAAAGAAGAGCCTGATGACGGAGGACTGTCTCACAAAACTAATTTATAAACATGAATACAGCTGATAAGAATGTAAACACACACGTACACATGCAGTATATATATGAGAGGGGGAGGGGAGGCTATAGCCAGCAGGGAGAGGAGGTTGACGGAGGGGGGGTGGTGGTGAGGAGGGGGGTCTTGATACGGCTCCTGAACACATGATCAGCAATATTCAAACACTGCATTGTTCCAGGCCAAAGCCCCTCTCTGAGTGTCATTAATGTACCAAAGCCAACACACAGCGTCGCTTCACTGTTCTTCACAAAGAAAATACACACACTTTGATCGCACAATGCAATGTCACGCCTTTATTTCCTCCATGTCACAATTATGTATCTGCAAAATGTCAGTGGTGACATAGAATTATGTAGGATTGATTAGTGTCACACTTAATTTATGGCTCGCTACAAAGCAAATTGTTGGCTATCTATCATATTATTCATTAATTGGGCGCAACATCCACAAACAGTCAGAAACACCCACCACAGTTGCCCGTCATGAGGTTTCTTATCCTGTTCAGTCCAACTTTCCAAAAAAAACTTAAATGAAATATTATGTGATGTCAGGAAGAGCAACAAATGTTTGGCACTTTTGTTTACACAATAACAAAGAAATGGCAACAAATATAACTGCTGATTAATTCTCTGTCAATTTCTTTCGTTTTCGTAAACCATGTTCAATCCCAATAAAAAAATATTTCTATTCCCTTTAAAATAAATTTGAATGTTCTAGCTGAAGGCTGGATGTGACAAGTCTCCGCTGGATACCAGATGAGGTCCAGGCTAAATTTAATCCTGGATTGTTAATGTGCTCCATCAGCTTTGGCTTCATGTATTTGGCCTCAGTTAAAACACAGTTTCTTCTGTGTACAGAAGGAATTTCATGGAGGAGGTTTACATGCAAGCCCTTAATTCAATGTCACCGCAACGAATGCAATATACCAATGATTGAAGCTATTACGTGATTACCTTCAACACAGTGAGGTCGTGAACAGAATTGGCAGAGAACTGCATCTCTGTAGCCAAATGTCGTTTTTTGTTTTCTTCTGCTAAAGATTTGGTCTGGGATGCATTTGGCCAAATTCTTTTACCTGTGTGAACCATACACTGTATATAAAGATGGAAGACATGACTTTCCCCCAAAAGTGAAGCCGAAGCATCTCAATCCCCCATCAAATATAATATATATAAAAATATTTTTTACACTTTTCAGTTTTGCTGATATACTGATTTATTTGTGGCCACTGCTACATATTGATTTTCTTTTCTTTCAATTAGATCACACCTAATTTCACTGTAAAGTGCATAGTGCATTGATTCACGACAAATGATGTGTGTTGTGTATTTGCATATAGATCAGGAGAGACAGATCCGATAGTAAATGGTGAACTGAGAAGCAGGTGGAGATGCAGTCTAATGTCAGGTGTGAACCGATGTACTCTGTCGACTCGTGTTTAGATCACAAACAACACATGTTAGTTCCAGGTATGAACAGGGCCTTTGTTTCCTCTACACCCCACCCTGCCCTTCCCCTTCCATCCCCCACATGCACACAATTAATCACAATAGAGCTGTCCAATTACAGATGCATTGAACGGTGTTATATTGACAGGCAGGATCAAATGCATCATAATCCTAACTGATCGGCTGACCTCTATTGACTGAGGATGAGGAGCAAACATCCTGCTGAGACAAACAACCCTGCTGAGTGTGATTTCCTATCTATTTATTACATTACATATAATTTAGCTGAAGCTTTTATCCCAAGCAACTTAAAATAAGTGCATTCAACCATGAGGGTACAAACCCAAATCAGCAAGAATCATGTACAATTAGCTTAAAAAAGCCAAACTACAAGTGCTACATTTAAGTGCAATTTTTTAAGTAAACACCAGAGTTGACGATGGTTATTAGACATTATTATCTTAACCAAGGTGTAGTGGAAAGAGGTGTGTCTTTAGCCTGGGGGGGAGATATGTAGACTTTCTGCTGTCCTGATGTCAATGGGGAGCTCATTCCACCATTTGAGAGCAAACCGTCGTGATTTTGTTGAGTGGCTCTTGTGTCGCTGGCACAATGTGCAACTGGCACATTCAACCCCAGGTGATAAAAGACGAGTGAGCCAGTGAAAGAACCAGATAGTTTGCATGTGTTTGAATGTGTAAACCTTGGCACGAAACCAAGCAGGACTGATTCGTAAAACCCCTGCAGCTGTATGTTCTTTAAGCTGCCAAAGATTTGATTGGACTTGATTTATGATTTCCCACGGATACAAAAAAAAAAATCTTGTCCTGATGTTTTTTCACTCCAGTTAGACCGAATCCTTTTCATTTCCTGGTGCTGGTACATACTGTACCTCTGGAAATTCAAGGATCTTTGAGGACGTGCTTTCCTTTTTGGTGTGAGAGGTTGTAAGTTGGGCCTCAGCCTGCAGCGCTGCGCTAAAGGATTTTTTATGCTTGGCTTCAGTTGGGTTTACTCGGATAAACAGTATCTCCTGCTGACATGAGGAAAAAGGTGAAAATCTGTTGATGTAGACGAGACATTAAACCAGAATGAGCACTATCCCGTGGTTACATGCACATCATTCCTGTCTGCTTCTGTCAGCTGCCAGGGCTTTGGATAAGAATCAGAAATAACAGCCAGCTTTCCCAGGGCCAGTTTTATGTTGCAGTTAGCCAGCTAAAACCGCTCTGCTCTTGAATGCTATCACAACGATGGCCACCTGATCTGGGAAGGGCGAAGCTGAGCGGACCGAAGGAGGGGAAGTGGGTGGGGCAGGAATTCAGCATCATAAAATTATGTGTTGGAAGGGAGCAGCCCAACAAATGATAAAGTGCTATTACGTATTTGGTAATTGTCACTGGTTCAAAGGCTTTTTCACTGGTATTTCCCTCACAACGCGTTTCTTCAAACCAGACTTTTCTGAAAATGTTAAAAAAAGTCTGACCATGACAATAATCTAATGAGCGCTTGTTTGAAAAGCTGAAGTTATTTATTCAGTAGCAGTGCAGATGCCATGATAAGGGTCTCGTCTCAAGGCAGAAAGATGGAGACAGAGATAGAGGAGAGGTTGAAGGTTCAGTGGAAGGTCTGTAATCTGTAATCTGGCCTAGAAAGGCTAAGAAGAGCTACACTGCTGCATCTCAGCCCCTCGCTGGGCGGATCGGAGCAGACACATGGCCGGGCGCTCGCTCCGTCAATCAGAGTGATGGATGGGCAGGGGATGAATTTACTGCTTGACAACGTGGCCTTAAAAACATATCTGGTTCGCCCAGCCCCGTGGAGGGCAGATATCCTGTGGCCATGTGGCCAATCCCGCCCAAATCAATAGGTGGACAGGCTGCAGTTTGACCTCAAGCAATTTCTGGGTTTGTCCTCTGCATGGAGCGGCAAGAGCAGTGTTCAAATTTGGATGAGAGCACAAAATGAAACCTTAAGACAAGCAGCTGACATGGGACTCAAAGGTACCCAGAGGAGTTTGTTATCCTGTAAACAAAGTGACGGTTAAAATCACTGTTTCCACTCAACATTCATTATGTGTGAATGCATGTCCTTTCTCATGAAACAAAGGCTTGGGAGTCCTTTGTGGAAAAACCAAAACTACACTGTTTAAGTCCATGTTTGCTTATTTGCAGACATAAATGTAAAGAGTGGAAATGTTTTTATACATCCAGTTTTTACAAGTAGAAAAAGACATCTCTACTGTTACAGATCTTCTTGCGGACCTTCACCGAGCGTCTCTATCTCTTTTCCCTCTTCTTTGTTGGTGCATTACCATATTTACTGACCTCTATCAACTGTCACTCAATTCAAATCAATGTCAAAATAACAACTGGCCTGAGACGGTTTCTGTCTTGAAACGTTAATTCTACACACTGACAAAAAATGTGTCGCAATCAGCAGCCTCCACAAAGTACATTGTCGCTCTTTCCCTCTATCCATCACACAAACACATTGACAAAGAACCTTCTGTGAACTCTGGCTCAAAAAATCCTAATTTGTTCATCCCAAACAGAAAGGACATGTGACTATTTACCTACAGAGTGGTGAAGTGAGATCCAGTCACAAGTGGTCACAGGGCACAGATGTGGAGGCAATTTCTAATACCAGGTGTGAACTGACGAACTCAGACCTGTCCACTTGTCATGGGCTCTCTCAGGACGGATGTTAACAACAGGTCTGAACGAAGCCACGGCCACGAAAGGGCAGCGAGTGTCACCTCAGGGGGCAAATGTGCCTCGAAGATTATGGATGAAAACACTTACAGACTCTTTCAGACGAGTGTGCCCTGCTCTGCATAATGTTTGACCTATAAGCTGCACAGCCTCCTGCATCCAACATTTCAAAACATGCATATTTGATTTGCAATCCACTTCCATGCAGTCGAGTTTCATCTCACATGGGGACAAAGAGCGAGTCAGACCTTGGAAATGTGTAGCTAAAGAATCTTTATCTATGTTTGACCTATTTCTTAATTGATTCTTTCAAGAAAGCAAGCTTTCAACACACGCTACCTTTTCAGAAGCATCTGAAGGTTAAATCACACATGCAATGCTTTTGTAGAAATGAATGCCTCCCACTGGCTCATTGTATGAAAAAATGTGAGTGAGGGTTTTGTTTGCTGCCAACCATTCAGTGCAGATCAACACAGTGCAGTTGACAGTGTAGCTAACACTAATGCAGGCTACTTCAAATGCCTTGCTATAAATTCTGCCTAAATGAATGTTTTTTACCTGCGCCAAGGAGGATAGGTTATCACCCCTGACTGTCTGTTTGTTTGTAAGCAAGATTACACAAAAACCTATTAGACACATTACCACACAACTTGGTTTCAGATGCAGTATGGGTCTGGGAAGAACCCATCAAATTTTTGTGTTTAATACAGAGAGATATTTCTGTTATTTAGCCTTCCCTCAATGAAAACACCTCAGTGTAATAACATAAAAATCATCAGCACCACAAACTCGGCCTAAAATAAGTCCTTATAAACGCCTCTAATAAACTGCAGACTGAGTGTTTCTGAGTTTAAATTTAGAAATTGGCCTAAAGGGAAGAGTTCCTTATGCAGGGACAAAGAGGCAGGAAACAGATGAAGCAGGATTCACATATTTCCTTTGGAAAGCAAGAAGAAAGCGTTCAAAAATAACATTCACACATAACAGTGACAATCATTGCCGTGGGTCTTATTTCTCCCCAGCCAACAATAATCATTTCCCCTTTCTATATTAAGGTGCTGACATTTTATAGTCAGGAGGAAGCTGGAGGGTTTTGCTGACAAGTTATCAGCGAATGTGCCAAAATAAAATGAATACTGTTCAAATAAAAAAACAAAAGCCAAAGAAAAAGTCAGAATAAAAGAGCTGGCCTCAGCCTTTACGCAATCTTTGTTTACATTCCTGCTTCAACCCCCTTTTCCTCTTCCATACTGAGCCGCTGCCAATTTCTAGAATCCCCGTGGCTGTACAGTTTCTGACATCAGCTCCATGCCGCACGCTTAGTGTTGGACACAATTCAAATGCTCGGCATTGCTTCAGACAAAATGAGCATGTACTAACACTCCACTTGGCAGTGGTTCAAAGCCCAGCGCCAACTGAATGGCTTTTTTCTCTTCCCTCAGTCACACCTACCCTTTCCCCCTCCCGCACGGCTCCTCCTGACAGGAAGACTTGCAGAGGCCTTCCCTTACTGCCTCAGCCTTTGTTTTTGGCCTTTTGTTTTCATGACATGAACAAGGCCCATTAACCCCTCGTTTTCTTTTTGTTAATCATAGACCACTGCACACAGAGCTCACTCCTGGCACAAAGTCATAAATTAAATAAGAACTCCTCCGCGCTGATTAATCCAACCCCGATGACTCGCTTTACAGAAGTTCAAATATCATTTCTTGGTGCTCTGAAATGAAGGAATTGAAACCAAGCAAATGGACTAGTGTGAAAACTGGAGAGAGGTGTGTAAAACACAGCCTGAATAATGACCAAATCATGCAGGGACACAGCTTGACATAGTTTCACATGTATTATTATATTATATTTTGTCTTTGTTGCTTCATTATCAGAAAGGGGTATTTAACCTAGATTAAATTGATATTGAACACCACAACAGTAGTTTGAAAAGAGGGTGGGTGCACAACGACCCATGAACAAATTTTAGGAATTTGAAATACCTGCCTGAGCAGACAGACAAATCTTCAGCTGCGAAAAATGTGAGAAACGACATGATCCAACCTGTTTATACAACCTGGAGGCAGATCAAAAGGCCTCACGGTGGAATATAAACCCAACAAGCACTTATCAGACAGCTGTATCAGCAGAAACCTGACGGCAATCCCAATAAGTGTCGCTCCCAATTGGCTCTCGTTCCAGCTACACTTCCTGTAGTCACTAACAGCACCCTCCCCCCACTCCTAGTGTGTGTGTGTGTGTGTGTGTGTGTGTGTGTGTGTGTGTGTGTGTGTGTGTGTGTGTGTGAGAGCAATTTAATGTTTAATGCCAACTCCCCCCATTCACCCTGATCATGGTGAGTGCCATGAATTTTTAAAGACGTCCCTGCTTTACTGTCCATCTGGGCTCCATCTGCCCAGCTGCTGGTGTTTAAAGGCGGCAGAGACACAGGAGAGGAGACTTCAAAGCCTCTGCATGGCCTCTGGACAATTTCTGGCCTGAGGACGATATTGTTTATAAAGGGGGGGCAGGGGCGCGGGGGCAGTTATATTAGATATATTCCATAGCATTGCACAGACCACACATTCATGAAGCCAGGTTGTAAAACTACTTCCACAAACATATCTTGAATACAGAGGCAAATAACTGAAACAAGGGAGGTCCTGTGAAGTTAAGTAAGAAATTACGTTAATACAGTTTGTTGGTTACTAATTTCTTCACATCTTCAAATTTTTGGAGTTCAGTAGATAACCAATGCAGATATCTAAATAGTGAGTAATATGTAGCCAATATGCTACAAACACGCGCAACATAAAATGGCTGGATCAACACCTGGAATTATAATGTATTATAATCCTGCTTAACTGTGTATTTAAAGCCTGCTGAGAGTTGTGTATATAATCATTTTATAATGGGCATATATTAAATGTATATTATATACATATATAAGTACATATACACATAAATATACACACCCACATTTGGTCAGATCTGCTGTAAGCCTATTGGCTGAGGGACAACACTTATATGATTAACTTTAAATGAATAAGCATAAACGTTTCCTGGAAACGTTTATGCTTCATAATCTAGAGAGTGATATTGATATGGATCTTTAAAAGGGTAGATGGTTATTGGGGGGGGGGCCTCGTGGTATATGAAGGACACCTCGAATGGAATCACTGAAATAGGCACTGCACCAGCAGCACAAATCAGTTTCAATAACAAAATAATCCAATGACGCTGCAATAATTTGATATCTGTGTAAATCCCTGACCTGTATTTATTTCTGCTGCTCTCTGCCAGAGCCAGATATGACACCACTGGCATAGTGCCTCGAATATTTTTGATTAATTCACTTAAAACCACAGTGTAATCAGACATCCGAACAGACAGCACCTCCTGGCTTGATTTAGTCTGACCTTTCAGCTGAGAGACGGAGAAAGGACAGAGGCCGACAGATCCAACAGGAATGCAGTTTGGGCCTTGGCATGATATATCTTAGCCAGACACATCCTGAGGCAAACCTGAACAAAAAGTAAGAGTTTGCCTGGATATTTCCCCACTTGCATGGAACCTTAAACCTGGACTTGTGTCAGGAATTGACTTAATTGTGGACTTTCCTGGATATTACTTTACTGGACCCATTCTTTGGATTTAGTATGCTGTTCTTATGGTGTATTCAGAACATAGTACCAGTTTTAAGCCTGTGTATTTTGTATTTCTTCAAACTGCTTAAACTTTCTGCTCAAATTGACATTATTCAAACGAATAGAGCCTATTGAATGCACAATTACACGAGGAGGGGGAATGCAGAGGTCTTTCCTCAGGCTGATTCTTGAACCATTGCTGTTATGGGCCCGTGATCACTGAGACACAGTTTGTGACATTGGGGCGAAAACAATTGATACGACATAAACACAAAGAAGAAAAAGACAGTTTTCAGTTTGGAAGAGCTCCAGCTGCTGCAGACTGATAGAGGCACACAAGGTTTCTGCTGAGAATCTGGGGTTCCTAGTGGCCACATTATCACCCTCCCTCAGGCACATTCCAACAGCCTCCACCCACCTGCTTAAAATAAACTGTACAGCCTTAACCCCTTCCTTCCCAGCCAAAGCCATCGAAAAAAACACTCAAGTCGACTCCAGAACACGTGTATGTGTGTAAGTTACAGGGTTTCCCACCCACAATTTTTTCAACAGATACCTCATAAGAACCTGTATAAAGGCCTCATCTGCACCGGGTTTGCTCGTGTTGAATGCAGCTTTAAAAAGGTGCCGTATATGAGGCTTCTCTGCCGCCGAATGTGGTTTCTTGCTGTGGCACGTGGTGATGGTCACTTGCCAACTTCAGCCATTGAAGCTACTTCATTGGGGCAGACTGGACAGTACAACAGTCCAATTAAATTAAGCCGATCAACAATATGCATGAATCCATGAATTGAAATTGGTGAAAATGACTTGCAATGTTAAGGAAGGTGAAAAGAATACCTGGATCCACACAAAAAGTTAACGAGTTCTTCCCAAACCCATAATGCATCCTACCACCAAGTATAGTGGAAATCCGTCCAATAGATTTTGTGGACAGGGGCAAAATCATAACCTCCTTGGTGGAGGTAAAAGGAGCTTTTGTCTTGTATATGTAACATCAGCTGGTTGTTTGGCAGGATGATGATCCCTGGCGGACTTAAATCACAGCCCCTGAAGTCTGGCTTTTCCTGGTTTTCATCAGGTTTTGCAGTAAACTGTGCACCAATCAGCTACAACATTAAAACCAGTCTCCAGTTTTAGATGCATTTGTGGTCTGGTGACATGGTCTTTGAGAGGCGCATCAAATTTAATTTATTGGTGATGTTTCAGACACATGTTCTTGTGTGCAGCACTCTTAATTTATATAATTTCTTTTCCAAAGATCTTTATGACTGTTGTGAAAACTCAAGTGTGCTCAAATCACCACTATTAAAGATAAAATATATGTATATATGTAAACCTGCTAATCAAGCAAAGAAAAACTAAGTTTGCAGTGAAAATACATTTCAAATAGTGGTCTGCAGATTTAACTACTGCCTCTTTCTCCAATAACAAGGAGAAACCACAAATGGCAGGTTCTGGTAAGAAAAGAAGAAGCGCAGTAAAACCAGCTCACGCCAAATATAAATTAAGGCTGAAATCATTGAGTTTGATTTTCATGGGGTTGGAATTATCAAGGGACAGACTGTGCTCATCATAACAGGTCGGTCATATTTACATTACTCACTGCAGACACAGCAGATTTACTGAGGATTATAATTAGAGGCCAGAGCGGCAATTATTACTAATCACTGTAATCATCCGAGGGCAAAATTTGTCCTGTATGAATGATGTGCAGGACTAAAACCCTGGATTCGTATATAAACTATCAGCAGCGAGGGAAGAGGCCGAACAAACAGATGTGAGCGTTGTTGCTGTGTCTATCTGACATGTTAAATTCAGAAGGTTTTTAAGGACAGTTTGGTTTGCCGTCCTCTCTCCAGTCTCCACAGTGAGAGCCTGGGAGGAGTTGGACATTAGGCGTGACAACAGATTGGGTAACACAGACATGATATTGGCTGTCGTATATAACCGTCAGCTACAGCCCATTCATGCTTGCATGATCTACCGCTGACTAGCTTGTCATGATAGAAATGTCCAGTATTTCCTACCTCACATACCACATGCTGCAGAGAGTATCAATTCAATTCATTCACACAAAACTTTACAGAGGGAGGTTCGGGCTATTTTGAGATGCAGCAGAGAGGTTTAAAGGGAGTTGTGTTCCTCACTCTCTGTAATTAAAAGAAATAGGCCTTAAATTACTAAATCCATGGTTAGGTTAAAAAATGAAGCGCATGCAGACTGCGTGCAGTGCGCTGGAGTTAATTTACTTCCAACGCATCAATAAAGAAATCTAAAATACCCCCCCACTCGCCTAACAACTCCTGAACCATCTCCCTCTTCTCAAAGAGTTTAATAATCTCTGCACAGATAAAAGATGAGCTGCTGCTCATATTGTCAAACATTGTTTTATGGCTTGAAACGTTGCTACAGGCCACAAGCCTGTTTGCATTTCAATGTGTCTCAGTGGCTTTCATACAGGCTGCATTTGCATGAAATGGTGGCTCGGAACAGGCCACCGTGAGATCTTCACAGATAAATGTATCCAATTATAGACCTCTTTATATCTTTGTCTTTTCTTTATTGGTTTATTTAAAGCAGGGACACTGTGATCTACAGCACCAGATTAGCACAGTGCTAATTTACATCTTGTCCCTGGGCCTGTATACAAAATGATAATTTTGTATAACACTAATAAACACACCTGAGGGACAGATCCGTATACATTCAGAGAGCATCATCAGACTGTAACATGACTTTATATGGTTACATGTCTTTCAACCATGTTTTAAAGCATTAGTGGGGGGGGGGGGGTGGTCGGGGACACGTGGCCACGTTCTTTTAGCTGCGTGGACAAAAAATCAAATATCCTGGTCCACATTGAAGGGCTACTCTGATGTCCTTTGACCCGCTACAGTTTCATAATAACCCCAAATTATGTTTATATTTCTCAGTAATTCTCGTACATTTCTTTGTAGCCACTGCCACAATTTTCCATTTTTGTCTACCGTTTAAAATGAGTAAAATTATATTTCATAGAGCTGCGCGCTGCATGTTTATTCTCTCTCTCTCTCTCTCTCTCTCTCTCTCTCTCTCTCTCTCTCTCTCTCTCTCTCTCTCTCTCTCTCTCTCTCTCTCTCTCTCTCTCTCTCTCTCTCTCTCTCTCTCTGACACACAGATACACGCAACACAACCCCATCTGTATAACCACACTGGCTTAAGAACATCATCACTTAGTCTTTGCGAACAGAAATGACGTACGTGTTTATTTCCATAGAAGGCAGGGAAGTGGGATCTGATCACAACTGGTCACTTGAGACACATATGGAGACTTACTCTAATACCAGAGCTGTCCACCTTTGAGCCGCTCACCTGAGACAGATGGTTATTATACCAGCTTTGAACAAGGCCTCGGAGTATTTTATCTTTTTTTTTTTCCACTGCTGATCCAATTTTACCCGAATAAACTTTTAAATCTCATTTTACACTGGACTGATGTCAATTTAAACAGCTAAATGTCATCACCTTGTGGAGCAAATATCATTAAGTGATTTAGTTATTTATAATCAGTGCTGAATTGATACATCATTCCTCACTTGGAGTCTTTTTTATCGACAGCAGCCCTCGATCTAAATTTGGCTGTTGACAGATTCAAATCTCTTTGCGTAAGCAGCCCGTCTTATTCCACTGAGGCCTCCCTCATCATATCCAGCCCACCAACATGTTTACAGTAAACGCCAGCATGGTAAAGCTATTAAAAAGCTCCCTATCCCCTCCTCCTCTTTCTCCTAGCTGCCCTCAGCCTCTCTTCCTCAGCTCACAGGAACTATTCATGACAGGAAACAACTATTTTCTTACTCGAAGGCCTCAGTTTGAAGCTGCTCCACCAGAAAAACTGACCAGATCCTAAACAACAGGCACCCGTCCAAAGTGTCTGCTGGCTCAGTTAAAGTTTTAAAGCCTCATCAACATTTATCCAGTGACTGGTGTAAAATTCCCACCCTGGTTGGATTACGTGTTGTACTTCTTAGAAAGTGTCATACAGTTTGATGTGAGGAGGGTGTGAAGGCCAGAAGTGGCTCCCTCGTCAGCATACAGCATTTCTGATGAATGTACTTTCTCAGAAAGAGACAGCAGCTGACTTTAGATTATGTAAGGATTTAGCTGATATGAGGGAAATTATATTTCACATGACTGTATCTGTAGTTGTGGGGTTAATTTATATGCAATTCTCTTTCAACAGAGAAGTACAGCCTCTAAGACACCAAGATACAACAGATCCTACCTGTCTAAACTGCTCCTCGTAGGTCCATTCTCCGTGGTCCTGCCCGCCCAGATGGCTGTGCGTGGCGTGGGGAGGCAAGATAGCTACACGGGGCTCCTGGTCGACACTAGGGCGCGCCTTCAGAACCTGGGAGTGGGGATGGAGCTGGCGGTGGGGCAACAGGAGGATGCCTTTCCCTGGGGCCACAGCATCATGGCCTGTTGGCAGATTTTCCTCTGCCAGGTCATCGTCAAAGTCTTCTTCCATCTCGCCTTCAAAGTCCTCCTCATCCCATTTCCGTTTGCTGTGTGTGTTAAAAACAGAATGAAATAGTTTAAAAGACATAAAAGAAATAAAAGAAGCTTTAAGACGACCAGAACAGAGACATTGGATACTTACATCTGTTCCTCCTCATCTGAGCCCATCATATCTTTGTATTGTTCCTCCCCTTCGTCATTGTCATCATCATCAACGTCATCCTCGCCGCCGCTGCTGCGCTCCGACATGGGGCTGTCAGACACTCTTTGCAGCCCGGCCGCCACGGCACGCATGGCCGCTAACGCCGCCATCTGGGCCTGCTCTGACTCAGGGGCCGGGCTCCCCATTGGCTCGTCCCTCCCTCCTCCACCTGTGCGCACCTGAGTGTGTTGAGCAGCAGCTTGCTGCTGTAGCTGCTGCTCCATCAGCAGCTTGGCCCTCTGCTGCCTGTGCAGGTTCTCCATGACGGCCTGCAGCTTCATCTCCAGGGAAAGCGGCACAGCGTTCAGCTGCTCTCCTTCCCCTCCCTCCCCCACTGAAGGAGCACCAGTTGGGGGCCAGTCGTGGGACAGTGGTCGATCCTTCTGCTCAGGCAGCGAAATCAACAACTGCGCCTGCGATGAAGCAGCTAGCAGCTGGATGGGGGTTTATAGGTTATGGCTATGTGGAAATGTGGGTCCTCGTGGAGACGTGGAAGGAGGAGGAGAACAGGGGTCGGTCAGAGCTCTGAGACATGCAGTCAGAGAGAGGCTTCACTTCTGGAGACAGAGGCCTCTCGCTTGTCTCGATGGTTTTTCCTGCAGCTGAGGGGGAAACCAAAGTTGTCGGCTGAGCTGAGTCGCACAGGGTTCAATGAGGCACAAGCAGTGGAAGAGAAGGTGGGAGTATGAGAGTACGCTGACAGACTACAAAGACCTGAGGGACAGAAAGAAAAACAGAGTGTCAGCCTGCTACTTCCCCACTGTCTGCTAACATCAGTAACTTCAGTTAAAAGGCAAAACCGTTTTGTTGTGGCTGCGACCAAACTGTGAAACAACTTTTCTCGAAGCATCAGATCAGAAAAACGTGTTTCTATTTTCAAACTTTCCCTTTGTTGGCCTTTCACTAAAGTGGACATATTCAGCTCGATCTGATTTCAAGCTATAAGGTACGCATGGTTAAAATCAAAACTATTTTGTGCATGTTTCATTCTTGTTGTTTGAGGAACTTGACCAATAATTTTGAATCAACTGCAGGACTTCTCAAAACCCTAACCGCTCTCAAATCACGTGTTGAGACAATGTGAAAGAGGAAATGCCCAATTTCACATAGCAAGCCTAAAATCAACATGAAGCATAAACACAGTGTCACTGAGTTCATGTTCACTATATAGCGTGGGCAGGATTAATCACACAACACACACACACACAACACACACAACACACACACACACACACACACACACACACACACACACACACACACACACACACACACACACACACACACACACACACACACACACACACACACACACACACACACACACACACACACACACACACACACACACACACCGGACAGGCACACTGCTCACATGGGACAAAATGTTTTAACCGCAATAACAACAGGAAGTGAAATCAAAGGGAGAACCGTCACTTTCTTTACCTGGTTGGCTCCAAGCCAGAGAGAACTTGAGCGCGACAGCAAACACAAGTACTACGAGTCAACACTGTTAAAACCCACACAATGTATATTCGGATCTGTGACTCCACTGAGGTATGACTGGTGTGTTTCTACCCCCCCTATTTTAAATGTCTGTAAGCGATAATGGTTCTCCTACATACCTGTTCCATGGAAGTGCTCAGGTATGCAGCGCAGTCTCGGTTTATCAGAAATAAGCTTCGAAGTCTGTTCTCTATTAATGAGTGTGGGGAGGTTGTGGCTCAGATCAGTCGCGCAGAGATAAGAGCTGCGAGCCAAGTCAACAGCACGTGGGGAAACTAAATTTGAGTGCAGGTGCTGGATATGTCGAAGCAGCAGTCATGACATGAGGCAGCAGTGACTGTGCACCACCACTCATTCAGCTACTCTGACTAATACATGAATAGACAGACCTCGCTAATCACTACCTGCCCTGATGCTTTCAGAAACTATAGGTTTTACATAGGACTTTTACACTGGGTACATTCTGGATGAATGCACGAATGACTCTCTCGTTAAAAAATCCATCGCATGAGTTACTTTTTAAGGGAAATGGGAATATTTGCTGGTTTTACTTGGGTTTTTTCAACTTGAGTCGGTCAACTTTGAAATTCTGAGATTTCGTAATATTAGGAAAATAAAGTCCGAATTTTAGGGTGAATATCAGACAATCAACTTGTCACCAGTATTGAAATAAGGAATGAAGCATCTTGTTAAGTTATACTCGAGTCAAGGTTTCACAAATAACAAAATACTTCATCATAACCTGACATCATCATAAGTATCAGGACTTTAAAAAGATTGTGCAAGAAACTGTCTAAGAATCATCACCCAACTCATCTAAAATGGCTGACATTGTAGACACAGTTGGAAAGTGTGAAGACAAGAAACAAGACAAATGCCTTGAGTCGTCACTTTCCTCAGCCACATACCCAACATGCAGTCAGCCTGCAGCTCCTCACTGTAGCTTAACTGGTCCGATTCCTCAGCTATAAAATGTATTTAAAAGCACCAAGTTCTGCCATGACTATTAAAAACTATAGAGAACTATAAGAAAGGCAAATATTGGTCAGTGATATAACCGCTGACAAGCAAAATGTTACGGGAAATAAAAGTAATCCTGCAGAAGTTTGTACGTCAGCATGGACAGGGGAAAAAAAAATCATCTGTCACCCTACACTACGTCTGTGTGTTAGAGAAATGTTGCGCAAGGAAACAAGAGCTGTGAAACTTGTATTTCTTCAGCGGGTGAAGGAAGTGACAACTGACGGAGCAGATAGAGCGAGGCAGCCGACAGATACTCAATATTGATTCATTACATTCTTTATATGCGACAGAGGCACGAATGAACAGCAGCAGTTGTCAGACGACGAATAGCAGCAGTGTAAGCAGGATTAAATCTGGTTTGACTTAGACAACTTGTCCTGTCGTGTCCTACGTGGAAAGACACAAATATTTACTGGTGGCACCTCTTGACAATCCAGTTGCATGAAGTGACACAGCAAATTCATGTCAGAACAGCCTGTGCATGCAGTGTTGGCATGTTTGCACACTATTATTTAGACTATCCATTACTCAACATGTCAAAAAGCCATGAGAACAGAGTGAGCCAAAGAGAAACAATGCGGCATCAGACAGCGCCTCCCTCCATGTGTCATACATGTAATTTCAAAGACAGAAGTGTCCATCAGAACAAAGCTGCTCGGATGACTATTCCTGTGCAGAGGGAAGGAGAAGTGGTCACTTCGTTTCATACCAGTGCTTTTTCACAAACCATCATGATTTCCTACATGTTGGATGGTGCAAATTACATTGCATCACTGTATGTGTTCGCCGCTTCCCCAAACAATGAGGCACGTTTTGCGAAAGCTTTTTATGCGGCTGTGATGTTGATCATGAGACGACAAAAATACTTGAATACATGGCATGCAACAATAAAATGAAGAGTCAAATGTTTACAGGGAGGATAGTCAGCTGTGGGTGCCTGAGTCTCATGTGGCCCAAACGTCTGCTGTTTTTTTACTTCCAACCAAACACTGCAGCAGCTGATCTCACCCTTTAACACTTGCGCTGAATAAATTCAAGCAACAGATGAACGCAGCCACCAAATGGTTTATGGTTCTCGCTCTTCGCTCAGTCTAAGTGGCACCTTACTGGTGACACATGTTGTAACATGTGTGTAAGGTTTTTTTCTGTCTGTGTTTGTTTGTTTGCCTGTTAATTACCAGGATTAAGCATTAACTACTGAACGGATTACCATGACACTAGGCCAAAGGATACAGAATAAGTCAGGGAAGAGCCATTTACTTTAAGATTGTGAGACAGGATGTTCTTGACATTTTCATCGATTTCTCAGAGAATAACTCAGGGATCTGAATGTTAAAGAACCAGTTATAGGTACAGAACTTTATCTTTTAAGCGAAATATTGACTTATACAATGTTCTAGGGTACAAACAGTTCTTTAGGAAGCTGGTAGAGCTCTGCGTTAACCCTTTCTGATTGGAACTCTACTCTGCAGATTGGCTGGTGGTTGCCTTTGGTATCTCGTTCTTACACATTACATTTAACCAGACCATGGCCAAAGTGATAAGGCCTTTAATATCTTAAACACAACTCTCTGTGAAACCGAGCACTCTCAAGAGGGAAAGGGCCAAATCCCCTAAAAAAACCCTGCTGGGTCGCATTTACACTGCAGCAGTGGTGGGAAAAACCACGTCCGTACATTTTCTGGACATTTCTTTACATTGACCCCTCGGGACAGTGACCAGCTGTTTTATGGAAGTCCTGCTTTATTCTCAAACTGCTGCATGGCTGACGAATTCTGAGAGGAAGTTGCTTTATGACCAAGGAGTAAACAGGTTTCACAGCATGTGTGCCACCCCCCCCCCCCCCCCCCCTTTTTCTTCCAGTCTCAAAAATGTTGTTAAAACTAAATTACAGAAACCTACTTCCTTCATGGTTTTGCTGCATTACTGGGTAAAATTCTAAATGTATGTATAGCTGCAGTAAAGGTCAGGGAAGATTTAGCAAACTAACTAATGATTTCCTCCACATTCAGAGCTTTATGAAGGTTTTCTGAATGTAGGCTGTCTCCGGATCAATATGACTTCTGCATCTTGCATTTGCAATTGACCAAAGGACAAATGTAAATCTTTGCGCGGTGGCTGACGTATGCTGATTTTCTGTCAATGGTCTGTTTCAGAGACCATTTTTCATGCAAAACAAAAACGTAGCTACTTCGAAGCAGAGTTTGATTAAATGTGTCCCTTATCTGCCTGCCGTTAACTGCTCCACCTCGACACTGCCTGTTCATCGGTTTGCTGTCTTCTTTTATTGTCTTTTCTTTCACACCCTCACATTCATATTTTCGCTCCCGGTCTATTGTCACAACTCTAGACTTAAATTTGCATTTAAAAAAACGAATGTGTGAGTACACAGAATTTGCTGTGTACACTGTGAGCTCAGGGTGAAGGAGTAATTGCCACAAGCTAAATTTCGCACAACATAACAGACAATCCCTTAAACTGCACAGCTAAAGTAAAGACACTTAGGGCCCATTTAACACCATAATTGGCTAAAGGAAGGCCGGCCTGCTGGTATAGGTGACGGTCGCCCATGTGGGGGTCAGAGAGGAGTGGCCGGGAAAGAAACTTTAACAGTTGGCAGAATGAGGGATCAAGTAGAAAAGATGAGAGCTAACGGGTTAATCCTCTTTCCTTTTTTTTTTAAACCCACATTTGTGAGGTGGAAGACTACAAGGTCTGAGCAAACACGACGGAGTGATAAGAACAAGAGCTACGGGTCTAATTCCAACTAGATAAAGGGACCTGCCCCACATACATGAACATATATACATACATACTGATAATGTACTCTGGTGAAAGCATCAAAGCATTCTCACACCACAAAAATATGGGATTCCATTTTCTTTTTTCAGAGAACTGCTGGTGTAACTCACACATGGCATTTCCGACAAGTGTGTAAAGAAGATAGTTTTGATATTTCATTAAAAAAGGTTAAATTCACCAGGGTTTTTCCTCAGTAGGTGGTTTTATTCTCATGTACCAACATCAGCACAGATACACATCTGGCTTTTTAATTCAAAGTCTTAAAAATACAAACCATCTCTTGCCTGATAAAGCCGAGTGGTTTCGAGATGAACTGGGTGAGGTCTTGTGAGACTTGAAACTGGCTATTAAAATCAAAAAGGTCTGTCTGTTCTGCATGACTGGAAATTCACAGAGAACTAGATTCTTAAAGTGGTAAGCCACAAGATTTATGTTTTTCTCTTTGTTAGTGCTCACTCTCCTAAAGACCACATATAAATCATAGTGGGTGGCACTGTGATGTCACCCTTGGTTTTCTGACAATGCAGGTTGGAGTCTCTGTGCTGCGTTTTCTTTATCACATCACCATGATGCTCATGCTACACTTGTTTTAAATAAAAGACTGTGTGCAACCAATGTGTCTACTGGAGTTTTCTATTTATACCAGCTTGAACGTGTGCAGTTTACGGGTTGACAGAAGCCTGTTGTTGGGCTTTATCGTATCATTACCGTGTCTGGTCATGTACCATGTATCAACGGGCTTTTACAGGAAAACTGGCTTTTTGATGATGCTATCTATACCAGCATTCCTGGACATATACTATACTGCAGCACAACTACAAAGTTTGTATCTTTTTATATATTTATCTTTCACAATTCGTTATTCGTTACCTTTATCTATAGCTGTAAATCATCATTGTTTACTGTGGGACAGCCCGTCTTATTTGAATAGCACAAATCAAACTTTGTTTAAAGATTATTTAGTCTTTGTTTGTACTTTACTCCCTAGAAATAACGTGAATACATAAAAGATGCTTACGACACACAACCACACCTCTCCTAATTCAAACTGTCAGTCCATTTCTGTTTACATGTGTTTACCTATGTTTGTAAATGGCAGCAGGACATACATTTACATAAACAAGCAAACTGCACGGCTTTCAAGGTATGAGATAAGAACCAGGAAGAAGCTACAGTCAAATTTTTTTGGCTTCAATTAAAAAGCTTGGAGGGTGCAGCCAAAATCAGAAAGGTGAGCTTCTAAATCTTAGAATAAATAAATAGGAGAATAAATAGTATGTGAGGTAAAAAAAAAAACTCACATACTGGCACTGTCCACTTTCTGGATAGTGAATAAATAATAAATGAATTCAACTATCTTAATCATCATGTCGTAACATTTTAATTGAGTAATGAATTAAATAAAAACCTAATCTCATTTTTAAATTATATTTCATTTGACCTAATGTCATGATAAAGAACATGTCCTTTTAAAAGCTTTGTTTGTTTACAGCACTCATCTCATCATGTCGACAGTTTTTCATTTAGTATCGAAGTGAAAGAGTAATTGTGAACAGAGAAATGAAACAGTTGCCATTCATGATGCTTTCTCCATAAAAAAGGAGAGAAAAAGGGATAAAACAAAAATTCAGTGGTGCTGGTCTTGATTAAGAGTCCCTCTCTCACATTCCTTGCACTATTACCTCGCGAGGCAATAACACAGGCTCCATTGAGCCCCGCTGCACCAACAACAAGATCATTGAGGAAGTGTCGCACAGGCTGGTCACGCACTTTCCACTGACCTCTTCCAGTGAGCTGGAGAAATGCAGCGAACCAAATCTGATTAGCCCCAGCTATGCCATAAATTAAGTGGGTATATAGCAAAAATAATCCAGTGATCTACTTCTCAGCAGTGAAACCTGTGGTTATCTATCAACCCACAGGACTCACCCGCCGGACAGAGAGGCGGATACATGTACGATCTGCTATGTGGTATAAAATATCTGGATTTATGAGTTTATTTTATTGTGAAAATAATCAAATGAAAGCAAGCAAAAGTCTTTTTCCTAGTAGGTGTGCATCTTGCATGTATTTATTTGGTCAATGCTCTTACTTGAAGTGTTTTAAACAAAGTGTAATATTAGATAAAGCTCAATCTTACTTTTCATTTGTCATTTCCAGTACTATTTTTTTCTATTCCGATATTCTTATGTTGTTTTTAGACTTATCTTATTTGTATTGTTATATATTTAGGTACTGGTCCTCTCTTACTCCTGATTACATTGGAAATTTCCATACTTCACTTATTTTCTAATTCTTTTGTATTATTCTTTGTTATTGTAACTTTGGAGCCAGATCTGGCACAAACATGTCCTTTGGGATTAATAAAGTTCAATCTCATCTTTTCTTATTCCCTCATTCAACAGCATTACTAGCAAGCAACACCAAGCAGAGCTGAATATATTTCAGTTAAATATTGATATATTGGAGATTCAGACAGCGCTGCGGGCCCATGATGATCAATGCCTCTGGGGATTTTCCACTCTGAAAACAGGGCGACGGGGAATGAAACAGATATGACACTTAATCATTCTTGATGTCTTGACTGAAAAGGGTGCTCTAAACATTCCTATGTGGGCTGAAAATAATCAAACTTATATATTAGATGTATTATACCAAAAAACCTTTAAACTCTGCTACATGGATGTCTTCTCACAGGGACAGTCATCAGACGAATAGTTCAAATAAAAGAAGAAAACAAAGTCTCTGCTGATTCTGCTGAAATGTTTGCACTCCTTCATGTCCACTGGTGGATATTGACCTCGCCATGTAACAGCCCTGCCTGTGGATTCACGTGGAGACTGCAGTATTATGACAGCAAACATAACTGATGACAGCTCTGGTTGAGAAACAGCTAAACACAGTCACTACCCAAGTAAAACAACGACCCTTGATGTCAGGTTTCCTTATAATTTTTGACTTGCATGTATTTGTTCCTTTTGTGGAGCTCAAGACAAAGTTCAATCAAAACCAAATAGACACAATCGTGACTTATGTTGCTCCACAATGAAGAAGTCGTACATGGCTTTTGGACTGGAATGCATTGCAACACTTATCAAGTACATTACTTGAACATGTACATTTCTATCCATTCCTTTATTACTCAATTCCATAGTTTCGTATTATGTAATAAGTCAGTTTTTACCAGAAAACCAACTATGGCTCAACAGGAGAAACGCATTTCTTAAAATGCACTTGTAACTTAAATAACTATAACTCCCCCAACATTAACATTTTTGCATTAACTATTTACTATTTTCATTTTAATGTGACATCCAGAAACAGCCTACCGAGTCAAATACCCGTGTTTAACACAACTATGCCATAAACAGTGAGGATTCAGGGGGCTGGGTCGTGTCGCTGCTTGCAGAGCTCAATGAATTTGCTATTGTAACTCTAGAACGATGGTGTGATGACAGTTCCTCTAGTGCAGGAGGTGGGTGGGGGTGATGGGAAGGGGAGGGGGTCGAATTTTCATTAAATGGCACGAACGTCCCAAACTGGATTAACTTGTTGGTTTATATTGTAAATGTGTGGTCATGTCATTGCATGTCTTTTGTCTGCAGAGAGGCGACAGACGAGTGGAAATCTTACATAAAGCGCTCTGTGAATTGTACGCGTAAAATTGCCACTGTGCTTAATCTGTGGTTGTTGGTTCACGTGCAGGTGCCCGGCCTAATAAAACCATAAAGGCTGCTCTGTCTGCTCATTAACTATGTGTATATCTATTGTCAGGAATCTGATTAGATGAGCTCTTGATTGCTTGGGAAGGCTGCCAGGAACCAGCGGACGCAAATATGAAAGACAAATGCTTCGGGTTTCACGGACATGTCAGCATGTTGCAGCTGTGTGCTGGTATCCAGGCAGAAAAGTACTAGGATAGATCACGGTGGCTGGCACAGCGTCAGCTGCTGACTGAATACACAGAACCTACAACAGCCTTGTTGAGAAACTGTAGGGCATCCCAAAACGTAAGACCCTTCCTTACTCCACTCTCCGGCTGCGTCACCGTCAGCCCTGCTGGGATTCCCCCATGGCTCCAGCCCAAGCAGTGAAGTAACTTGTGAGTTTTTTTTCCTGCATTTTTTGGCAGGATAACAAAGTTAAAGCCCCACGTGCTGCACAGGCCCTTCAGAAATGTAGTTTTTGGCACAGGAACAGCTGAAAGCCAGCCAAGCCACGCTGCTTCCCACTTCTGTAATGGCAGGAAAACTTGTGGTGTGAGAATGACAGTGGCATTCAGTGATACAATTCATGCTGATATTCACAGGTGGGTTATTACTGAAGCATTCGGATGACTCAATGTAGGCCCTCAGCACACGCCCTTAAGCTGTCAGGGAGATCTGAATGTATAGACAGCATAACAGCAGCCTTTATAAACCTGTAGAGGATTACAGGTTGAGAATCTGAAAACAAACTGACTCGTTTGTCTTGTCTGTGCATGCTTTTCTGTCATTAATCTACAGCCAGTAACCAGTTCAGTGGCTGACTGCGAGTGACTGGTGTTCACGCTGCCAAGACAAGACATGGGGGCAAACTGAGCACACACTTTGCATATTACACTTACTGCTTCCAAATGTTGTTCAAATACCTTTGGGCTGAGATCACATCTATGTGATGACAGGAAGCTTGTAAACGTTTGAATGATAACAAGGCCCGCCTCACATCTTGATATGTACATTTAACCGACTTGAACACGTTACCCAGTGAACTCCCAAAGCATCGCTAACCACTTGGAACACAAACTAAATTCTCTCTCTAATACACTGGACTTTATGTGAAGCTGAGTTAGTTGCAATACAGATCACAACATACACTTGATTTAGAGACATGGTCACAGGCAACAGTTTTCATGTCAAGAGAACGATGGCACAACGAATGTCAGGACAACATGACAGAAAGTAGACAAACTGCTTTAACCAAATCAATGATAAGACTGATTCATCACAGGTAAACTTCAGACATGACGCTTTCTCCCTGGATAGAAAGGCCAGAAAGAAAGGAGGAATTGGAGCTGCATTTATATTGTCTAATCTTTTGATTATTTTCTTTTTAAATCATCCATTAATTTAGCTTTTACATTGCCAGACAAAAGACCAAAATGCATATAAAAGATTTAAAATTCAAAGACTATTACTTCAAATTCACAATTTTATCTAATCAACAGTCAAAAACCCAAAGATATTTATGATGATCCTATTAAATAATTTCCTATTGACCAACTTTTACAGCACTAGAACAACTTGATTTTATGACATCAATAATAGGAGGTAATAGGTAGACACCGATAATATCGACTGATATGAGCCTTTCACAGACATATCAGTGTTTGTTTGCCCAAACACTGCGGCGGCGGCGGTTCAATCATCAGTCTTCGCTATCTGCATGCCCAAGTGTCCTGGGCAAGATACTGAATGGGCAAGATACTAAATCCCTAAATGGATAAAAGCGTCCGCCAAATGTAATGTAGTGTAATATTGACTCTCTGAAATGTTTACAAGCATTACTGAGGCTTGTAATAAGATGGTATCTATAGACAGATGTTCATGTCCATCAGCTTTAACAGACTAATATATGTAGAAACCTGCTTTGCATAACAACTGCAGCTTGATAACCAACTTCCTATTTAAGTCAGAATATCAGTTTCATAATGGCAGGTAAAGGTTTACCCCTATAGCATCATGCCGCGTTGATGGGAAGTAACAACACAAGCGCCAGTTATCCAAAGCAAGAGAAAAAACAAGCATCTTTATGTAAATGTGGTTGCATTACAAAGTGTGTTTCTCATTAGGGCCAACCTACATTATATGGAGACCTTTTAAGACCTGAGCGTCATCACTGGCCATACGTTTCTAATCCACAATGGGCCAATAACATTGTAAACACACACACACCCCACACACACAGCAGCCGTACTTTACTCCATTGGAAACACTGCGCTGATGCAGTTAGCTGGAGTTGGTCAAAGGAAACCATATGCCAGATTGGTCCAATCAGATTAGTGTGGCAATTTCTAGGCAAGCCTCTAATGTGATTGGAGGCTGGTGGGGTGCAAGTTGTAATAAGGCCTTGGGACTATCGCTGAAGATTTTCAGTGCTGAATAATCACACCGGGACACCACAGGTGGCACGTTCTCAAACATTTCACACCTCCTTTCCAATGGTCGACCACAACTTTAGAGAGTCGGTTTGTGTAGAAGAGCAACGTGCCAAGTCAAACATATTATCAAATTCGACTATCAGCTGAGTGGTTCCTCGCTGAAATGGCTGGTTTAGGAAACCCGGTGCAGTAAATCCTGACCAGTTTGCCACCAATGGCTGGTGGTAAATCCTCTCACAGAGTGAAAAGCCTCTTCTCAAATTCCTTTGCCATAAAGATCCACATGTGAACGTCCAAGTGAAAAGACGGCTGTTTAACCTGTCATACGCGTTTCTTCTTCATGTTTTCAGGTTTCAAAATCACATTTCCTCATCAATTGGTGATGTTACAGCAAACCGCAGATGTCTGTCTGAGACCTCATGTTAAATACATTTCTTCACGCCAAGGAAATTTCACAACGGTGTTACTGTCACTTCAGTTACACAGTAGATTGAAACATACGGGCCAAGGTCTTTCAATTTCACCATTTTTACATGATCAAATATTCTGCATTTTCACAAATATTTTCTGGATAGTGTGGGAAAAAACCCCTGAAACCAAATTTACATGACGCCAAGACATCTAAGATCTCCACTGAAACCAGGCAGTTAAACATGTGATTTCCAGAACAACACTGTATATGTTTAAGGTCATTATGACAAAGCACTATACACATGGCTTCAAAATACAACCGGCTTCCTGTGCCTGTTCTCCCCCACCCCCAATACTTTGTGAGAAACTACATCAACCACAAATCAAATGCCAGTCAGTTTCGGTTGTGGCTGTAAGTTTTGATCAGCTTGCGCCGACCAACCAGACTCCTGAAACACCCAATACAAAGACCTTTTGAACTCTTTTATTTTTTAATCCACTGCGGATAAAAAACGTTCTGTCTGTCTTTAGTGTCTGCTGACGTCATTGAGACGAATATGCAGCCGGTTGCAGACAGAGGATTCTCCCACCAGGCCTCTGTGCTACTGAAGGCATCTCATTGTGTACACGTCGGACTTGTGGAAGCTTTGACTTGACTTGTCCTGATCTCAGCCGCTAACAGACGCTGACAGACTCTTTTATCCACCTACTCCACCTTGGTTTTTCACTCCCCACAAAACAATTCAAGGGTTTTTACGTGAGAGAGTGAGATTATTACAGGGCCCCATAGTAACTCCTCTGGGGTCTCTTGAAAGGAGCTATATATAAATTTGAGGTTCTTATTATTAACCTTTATCTTATAACCCCATCTGCCAAAACCAATAACACCAAACTGTTGCATCTTTATCACTCTGCTTCTGGTGTTTACGTTGAATATGGCTGCTGCTAACAATTATTTCCACTACTGGTTAGTCTGCAGATTATAGTCTTGGTTAATCATTTAGACTAGAATACGTCGTAAAGCAGAAAAATAAATATCTATGACGGTTTCTTCAAATGTCTTGTTTTGACCAACGATCTAAAACCTGTCAACGTTCTCAGGACTATGACAACGAGCAGGAATAAGTACACGGACATTTGTTTGTTTGTTTATTTCATTCCGACCCTGAATGTGGGAATAATACTGATAAACCCCCTTAAATCAAGCTACTGTCACTAACCCGAGCCCCAGGGTGACATTTTGACAGAGCAGTCGTAGATGCTGTCACGTGCACTGACTTTATATCCAACTTGTCAATAGGATGTGCTGAAGTCATGCAACCAAACTGTAAATTCCAGAATGGTTTATTCATATTGTACAAGAGGGGCCATTTAAAAAATTAAAAAAAAGAAGAAATGACTTTAACAGGCTGTTGTAACTGCACATGTCTCACAGCTGGTTTCTTCTTCTTCTTCTACACTGAACGGGGACAGAACTGACGTAGCTCAGATGAAGTGAAGAAGCTAGCTAACTCCTGCTAGCACATTTGGAACGTTGGCAATTAAAAGCTGTTTGAAGTTAACGGCTCAAAAGTCGAAGGTTTTTTGGTTTTTTTTGCAGTTTGCCGCTATTTCCACAGCTGACAGCAAAACAGCATCACGTCATCGTTTCTGTTTCTTATCCCTTATGTCGCTGCTAAATTTGATTAAACCAACAAAAACCCACTAAAAACAAGGCGCAGGAATTAAATCACAGGCTCCTCCGTTTGGTTCCACTGCAGGAAATAGTGCCATGACACTCCGCGGACGTTGTTGGGTGACATGTAACCCTCCGCTGCCTCAGCTATGGCCAATTGATCAGTCGATGCGATAACGTATCGATAAAATTAAAAAAAAACCCGCTGCGTCCTGGAAGTGACGATTAAAAAAAGAGAAACACACACACAAACAACACACACACACACACACACACGCGGAAATTCTTCACGAGCGTGTACACATGTAAACAACGCAAAAATAAAAACGTCAACGTAAACTTACCACGTTGGCTTCCGTTGGCTTTTTTACGCTCTTTGGAACCGGAAGACACATTCCCCGTCTTCTGCCCCCTCCAGAGCTCCGGGGTCCGGGCTGCGCCTCCGGTCACACGCCGAGGAAAACACAGCGAGAAGAGGAGGAGGAAGAGGAGGAAGAAGAGGAGCAGCGGCGGAGGCGGCGGCGGCGGCTCGTGTGTTTATCAGCTCGGATTAACGCGGGTTTCATGTGACTGCATGATATCCACGCATTCGGCGTTTGCGTGTGATTGTGTTTTCACAGTTTGAGAGACCGCACCGCTCAGACTGAGGGGGGGCGGGCGGGGGGGGGGGGGAGCAGAGGCGTGGACAGCTCACTCACATCATTGGTTGACAAACAGCGATCAGATGCAAATTCCTAACCTCTGAATCAGCAGGGGCCGCCCCCCCCCCCCCCCCCCCCCCCCGGTACCCCCCACCACCACCTCCTCCTCCTCCTCCTCCTCCACCCGGAGCAGGGGCTGTCGGTAAATGCAAGAAGAGCAGAAGCAGCCAATGGGCGCAGAGAAGAGGCTTTATTTGCATCGTTTATTTGAATTTAATTAACTTAAAGAACACGGCTGGTGGCAGCTTTCTTTACCAAACAGAACAAAAGGGACCTGGGATCGAGTATAGTCAATGTTTTTTATAGTGCAGTGAATGTCTTTAACGTGCCAGTCTATGGTTCAGAGTGAATGTAGAACAAATTGTGTTCATCCTACCTGGTTTATCTGCAAGAAATATTTAAATGTCAATGTTGTGCAGTGCCTGTCCTTAACATGCAGTCTGGTGAAAGTCAACTTTATCTTCAATTCTGCTATATACAGGACATAGACGCGGTTGAAATGCAGTTTCTCTGTAATCCCCAGGGAAAACGTATAAGCAGACAGAACCTATAAGTACGCAACCTATTAAATACTCAAAACATAGTACATAGTACAAGGTAGTATGCAGTCAAAAGGCACACGGTGGATAGGATGAGAGTAGTGAAAACCGGAATAGTGCAAAAATGGATTGAGAGTGCAAAAATAGCAGTTAAGATAGCAGCAGTTGTAGTACAATGTGTCAATGGTGCAGAGTGAAGATAGAAAACTTTGTGTTCATTCTTCCTGGAGATTCTGAAATCAAGAATTTGTAGTAAATGTTTTACATAAAATATCAGCTATTTCAGCGGTCTGTTAAGCATTCAACACAGCAATCTTCAGACCAAAGTTCACAACTTTTCAAAAATAATTGGTCTGTAATTCCACTCAGTACAAAGGTTTACAGCAAGGAAATGAACATTGTTCTTTTACTCTGAAGATAACTTTTCTGAAAGAAACTTAGGAGGATTGTAGAAGCCGGCTCTTCGGTTTCACTTTCTCAACTGGCTGCAGAACATTCACATCCACAGTTTCATGGGAATATTATTCCATGGAATGTATTAGTCCCTCTATCCATGCAATGTTTTCTGGAGTAGAAATATACTGTGGTGTAGAGAGTAATTAAGTGTTCACATGATTATTAAGGGGTTAAGAAAGAAACGTAGGTACATAATTAGAGCTGAAACCGTCTTGTTGATTAAACAAGTTCCTTAGGGGCATTTCTCTATTTTTGGGACAATACGGAGCAAACCATTAAAAGAAACAAAATATGCTGATCTTTCTGGATTTCTTTTTAAATAATGTTTTGTTTTGTCTGTTGACCAGAGTATGACCTTAAGGGGCCACTGAAATATGTTAGAAGGTCAGGGCATCTTTATGAAGCTTCCTTAAAACCAAAACATTTAGAAATTTCAGTTGGTGAAATCCTGAAAAAAGAAAACACTTTTCACCATGAGGTTTGCATTATAAAGGACATATATTTTGTGTTTTCATGTCCTGTCAGTGTTGATTTTCATTGACAGTCCCTTGGTGGAGAGCCACTTTACAGCGGGGGGGGGGGGGAGTTTGGTGAATTAGTAATGTTTGATGTGAAAACTGCATAAAATAAACTGAAAAACAACTCATCTTATTTGATTTCAAACAAATATTACTGACTCATACTATTATGTCTAATTTAGTTTTATCAAAAATAATGAATTAAGTGACCTTTATCTCTATCAGCTTCACAAAACTCATGAAGATTTGAAGGTGGTTTATTTTAGGGGAAACTCACTAAAACTGACTTAGACCAACTTTTTACTCAGAGTTAACAGGAGCCCTGAAAACTAAAAGAAGAAGTAAGACAGAGATAAGTTGATTTTCAGTGCTGTTTGAATTTAACACAGAATGTAAGACAGACCAGTGTTTAACATCTTTATGAAGCCGTCTGCTCTTGTTGTTCTGTCAAAGTTTACCCATCAACAAATGCAAAACATCATGTACCATGATCAGTCATTAAGGCTGGATTAGCACCAAGGCCACCAGACACTCAGAGACCCCCCCCCCCCCCCAAAACTCAAGATATGTCCTCGACATTATTTGGGTCTACATCATTTGATCACAATTTTTTTAAGAGATACAAAATCTACAAGTAGTTACGTCTTCCATCTAATGTCCCTTCTTTGAGTTTGTTGCAAATTGTGTTTCCTTGAATTGTATCATTGTGTCTGTGTGTCGAGATTCACCCACAATAAATCATGGGGCAAGTTAGAATTAAATCATAGGAGTAGTGTAATGCTACAAAACTGTTTTTATTATTAATACATCTTAAAAAATGTTTCTTAATAACCAACTGTGCAAATCTATAGAATGTAAAAGAAAAAATATTTCTCTGACCAACTGTCAAAAAGTGAATTTTACCATCATAGACAAAAGGGAAAAGTGGCAAATATTCACACCAAAGAAATAAAAATGGTTCCATAGATTTTTTTTTTTTACAATGGTTTTACAATCAATCACTGATGTGCTGCTTTTTAATTTTTCTGTCAATCAACTAATTGATTATTCATCTCATCATTTAGATCTAAAGTGCTTCTTGGTCTCTGGGTGCCGGGGATATAAAGAACCCATCATATACCGTGAGAATCAACAGATAAACAACAAGGAAGTATAATTCTACACAAACAAAAACTATATAATTTATCAAGGTAAATAAAGGACTAGTGCATTCACACATAGACCGAACCCTGTGGTTAAAACTGTACATTTTAAGACAAGAAAAGAAAAACATTTGTTCAGCCACAGTTACATAAACTTCTCTCTGCCCTCATTCCATAATTGACAGCCTCCAACAGTCACCTGCCACGTTACATGTCTCCTCATATACAGTGAGTGCTGAGTGGCTACAGCTGTTTACTAAAATAAAGAGCTGGAAGATATTTAAAAGAGTAAACGATCCTCCCTCTGCCTCATCATGTGTAACAGGATCCCTGAGAGAAGCGCGTTCATGGCCCTGACGCAGTGACAGATGAGAATACATTCAAACAGGTCTCTGTGGGGAGGAAAACTATAATTTCACATGTGATACCAAAATAATTAAAGAGGGCTGATGTGCTTGAGCTGGAGCGAGTCTCTGCTGCAGGGTGTGGTCCCACACAGGACATGATGCATCAAAAAACAAGACAAGAACTGTCTATGACAGCAGGACAATGTGCAAAATAGATAAATTCACCTTGAGAAATAATCAAAAAGAACAAGTGTCTCCATACATTCATGCATTTATATTGCATATGTAGCCTATGTTTGATAAAATATAATATATCAAATATATTTTTGAATAATCAGACTTGTCTCTGATAAATGATGTCATGATAATTTTGAATAAATGCAGGTGAATGTTTCAGTATATATTTCAATAAGGAGCCAAATTCCTGTGAATACAAGACCTGAGGTCACATTCAGTTAAATACCAATCAGCAGCCTTTGTCAGACGCTACGAGTTCTCTACCGTTGTGAGATTCATGTGAGCTATAGTTGATCTTATTACTGCTACTTCTCTTTTTTCTATGCGGTTTCAGTTTGGTTTATACTAACGTCTTTTTTAGGGTTCTCCTCCACATTTTACAGTTTTTTTGTCATTTGGACAATGATGCCACTATTGACCTCTGATGACTGTTTGACTATCAATCAAATAGCAGATTTCCCTTCTTCTTAAACAGCTGAAAACATGTGATTATTGCCATTTATCCCAACTGTTGCATCCAACCTGAATAACTGGGTTTTTACATTATCTGTATATCTACCACCTGAAATAAACCATGTTTTAAAGCTGCTTCTTTGAAAAGCTGACAAAAGAAACTACACATACAAATAGTTGATACACGTTTTTATAAGATGATCACATTGGCTCTGTGATAAATTCAAAACCTTGTGGGAACTCTTGACCTGTATTTCTTGGCACTAGTGCGCCATCTACTGGTGAGAGGTGGCACAAACCCACAGGGCTTTCCTGTTACCAGTCAATCTGTCAGTGAGCTTTTTTAGAAACAGGGAAATTAGGTGCTGACTTTCACCAGCAGAGTTTACAAAAACAAAGAATCATCTTTTTACCAGGGATTTGTTTTTCAATCTAATATTTACAACATGATAATATAGTGTAAAACATATAATACTAAATACTGGAGGGAGCCAGTCTTACTTTAATTTTAAATGTACTTTACATACTTTCAGTACATTTTATATAATATGTGTGCACTTCAATGCAGGACTTGTATGACTGTTCAATTTATGTAGTGAGGTATTAGTACTTTAAGTCAAGTAGTAGATCTGTGAACTTCTCCCTGATATCTATACATATGTATGAAGCTAAGTCAGACAGCTGAAGACCATATTTAAAGACATGATTTCCAGTATATAAAGTAAAAAGTACACAGTGAAATGAAAGAAAAGAAGATCTTGAATCCTTTAATAGAAGCAGTGATACCTATAAATAGTGAAGATACTATTGCACACAACATTATATACACACAGAAGTTACAGTTGAGTGTAGAAAGCTTTTGTTTTTTTTTGTTGGCACAATTACGTCAGTTCATTATTTACAGCAGTACTACGTCTACAAGTATTTAAAAAGTTGGCAGCACCCCGGGGTTCTGGGGTGAACACGATCTAGATAAGTTCATCTTGATGAGTTTACAGTACACAGAAAAATGACACCATGTGAAATCACTACATGACATTCAGAGTGAGAAATTCAAAGCCTGAGAAGTTGAGAACAAACGCACAAACTTTGGTTGTTGACAAAATGCACCAATAAGTCAAGTTTTCTTGCACTGCAGGCAGCATCATAAAAGGAAATCTGGGATCAGATATTTTTATTTAAATAACCCGGATACCTCTTTCCTACATCCAGTCAAGTATAAATGTATAAATATCTATATACACCGAAGGAAACATGTGTACATAAGGCAGAAGTGCTTCTCTGGTGTAGTAACTGTTCAGACAGAAATGACTCGTATAGGAGAGTCAAACCTCTGCAGGTCTTTGCCATCAAAACATCTCAAATCTAGTTATTTCAGTCGAATTCATATCATTGGAATATACCTACTAAAGTAGGTACACACAGTTTACCCTCACACTCCATTATCAGCTCATATAAGAGGGAAGTTGTGTGTTTAGGTGTAAACTGAGTAAACGTTGTGCGTGTTGTAAAAATCCATCAGTAAATCTAAAAGTACATCTTTACTATATGATGGAGTATTAGGGCCATATTGAAGAAGAAATAACTGAGACCTTGAGAAAAACGTTGAAATTTAATGTCCTAACTTACAAGAATGATGAGAAAACATATTTAGCATAACCAGAACCATTGCTCGCTGGAGTTTTACTCTTTCTGGATCCAAAATCTTGATAATCAATCTCATTGTTACCAAACATTTCCTCCTCCACAAAAGAGACAATTTCCTCCAAGTCTGTGTTGTTCTTTCTTTGGAACAGACACAGTTTCTTACACAATCTTTTCAAAGTCCTGATACTTATGATAATGTGTATTTTGTTATTTGTGAAACCTTTGTACTTGTGCATTACTTAATAAGATGCTGCAGATATTAAAACCTTATTCTCAAATCAATTTTTTTTCCTCTTCAAGTGGCCCATATGCTCCATCCTATGGCTTTGCAGCTGCAGCCGTCTGCCTGTGTCTACACTGTTCCTCCACAGTGCTGCTGGGCTTTCATTAATTGAATCTTAAATGGGGAAAAAACTAAAAGAGATATTGTTTTATGTAACACTTATTATGCATGCTGTGCTTGGCTGTTTCAATATTGACCCTTTGGTTGAAAGAAAAGTGAGTGTACCCCTCAGATGATAACCATAAACCATAGCGGTGTGGACCAGGGTAGACAAAGCTATCAGAGAAAGATAAATAGAAAAGAAAAAAATCCCCCAAAAGCACATCCCGAAGAAATCGTACCCAAAGAGCAAACAGAGATGATTATGCAAACGAATCAGTTTACATGCCAAGATTATAAGAGTTTGTTATTTTACACTCCTGATGACAGACATTATTTACCTACGATGTTGAGTGACGAATCTGTGCATATAGAGACGATAAATATTCATGCTTCTTACTTCACTACTTACACAAATCCGACAGGCTAATCCAGTGATGCAGCAGAGCACTTGCTCCGTCTGAGCCCCTTTACGCAGCGTCAGACATTACGGGCCCTGCAGTGTCCAACAGCCTCAACAGAGACTTCACACATAGAAATGGGTTCAGAGTAAACTTTCAATTAATTTGTTTTTAATAGTAGTTATTTGCTATTATGAAATTGTGCATAATTGCAATAAATATAAAATATGAGCTCGCAAGACAGTTCTAACCAATCAGTGGGGGGAGATTGTTAAGGCATGACTTGAATGCGAGTCCCACTTTGTCTCAAGTTGTATCAAGTTGTATCAGACTGATATCAGTATCAACACGGTGAATCCTAGCACCGCGCCATGTAAACAGAAAGAACTGTATCTGAGAGAAGAGGCACGTCATCAGCTCAACGCCACGCTTACGCTCTGAAAACGTGACTCTGTCGTTTTATTCTGTGCCAGAGTCACAGACTTTTTCCTTTCTGCCACTTCCTTTGTTTTGGTTTCTGTGCACGCAAGCCTGTTTTCCTACATTTTGTTTTCCTTCTTGTGTTTTGTGAGACCAGTAGTCCATTTGCTCTTAAAGAAAATAAATTCATGATGCCATGAATTACACCAGAAAACAAAAATCTAAACATTTAGGACCATAGACTGTATGTAAATATGGACGACATGACTGCTCGACACCTTATCAACCCCCGCCTCACCCATGTTAGCAGATGGGACATTGACCAGACTAAAAAGTCAAAGTAAACATCAAATACATTTCGTCAAAGATGATTTTGTTTTTTTAGGTCGTTCTTATAGCACTGATATATGCACAAGTGCTCATTTATCCAATTAGTTGTTTTAATGAGTGAACCCCATGATTGACAGTTGGGACTGATTGGTGATATCGGTGTATCGGTGGGACCTCGCTGCCCCAGATCACTACTGCACAGACTCAAATACTTTTTTTCTTCATTTCTGGATTGTGCGAGAAGGTGGAGATGCGGCATCCGTCTTTATACACAGTCTATGGATATAGTCTTAGGATATATATATATATGCATATGCAGGTGTCAATGAAATATGGATCTATTAGTCAATCAAATTAATTGAAAGAAATTACCAGACCATCCATAAGGAAGCAGGTATCGTTCAGCACTGTTTGAGGACATTACACATTGCGCCCCTCATCTACATCTCCCGCCTGCAGCAGAGCCATGCAGGGGAAAGCGGGCGCGGCCCTGGTCTCAGCTCATCTGCTCCAGGTAGGCAGACAGCAGAAGTGCGGGAGGAAGAAACTCGTCTTGTTTGTTCACCACTTCAGTCTGACGCGACCCGTTGTGGTCGGTGCCTGAGGGTCCGACAAACAGCAAACAGACTTTATCTCTTTCAGGTGACTCAAAACACAAACAGGCTGAAACTGAAGAGTTAATGTAAACAAAAGATACATTTGCATGTTAAAAGTCTGTTGTATACAGACGTTAATGTGCTACAGTTGTGTCAATAACCCTTTAATGGCCAGTACATTAACTGATGTTTTCTGCTAGTAGCTTCATTAATGCATAAATACCTGTAAACTGTTATTTACAATATAAGGCAATGAACAAAAGAAGCAAAAACAGACTGAAGAATTGTTGCCTGATGTTCAGACAGGATTCTCTGTTGTATTTAAGGGGGGGAAAAAAATGACTGAACTAATATGATATACATGTGTGTTGGTTTGTGTTTCCACTCACTTGCAGAGACGAGGTCCATGTACTGGCAGACAGCGTGAAGCAGCAGCCTCTCAAAGCTGATTCACAAACAACAAACAGAGAGATTACTTTCCTCTCCCCAGTGTCCTCGTTCATTTGTTCACCACACAGATCCATAAATACACCGTATGTTTGTCTATTTTCTCTCACATCCTGTTTGTGATTGCTGCAATAAAGGTTTTGTGTAGTGTAATGTAATATGACTCCAGGTGGGGAGACTGTGTTTTGTTAGGAGCTGAGGGGGAGAGTAAGGTGTGTTAAAAGCATCCAAGAGGCTTTGGAAGTGGAGTCGTGTTGTTTCAGGCTCTGGTGAGATGTGAAATATGATCCAGGAAGCTCAATCAAACATTTATGAGTTTGAGAGCTTATCAGAACGAACCCCTGCACGGTCATTTATAAGACTCTGAGGCAGGATTTTATATCTCGTGATCGTGGCCTGGTAAATGCATCAGCAGCAGCCCCCCCCCCCCCACTGCGTCGCCACACAGTGGATTGACAGGGGCTGATGGTGAGGACGTGAACACAAACATTTAGAACGTTGCTGACAGAGCTAGATATTTAGGGCGACTCAAAACAACAACTGGTAATTATACATTTTTTTCCTACTAGAAACCTGTAAATGAATGTACAAGGGTTATTTTTCAGGGTTCAGATTCAATGTAGGAGAAAAGAGCTTTTAATACCATGTGGAACATAAGCTTTATGGTCAAACCAGCTAGGTCAAACACAATCAACAATACAGCCTAGATTAATTTCAGACCATTTTTTAAACCACTTTCCAGTAATATATGCCAATATTTCCGAATGATGTAATTGTTTCAATTAGTAGTAAAACAGTTAAAGCTGAATTCACCAATGAAAAATGTATACATTTTGCTTAAATCCACTCTCACCTATTGTGAAATGATGAACCTCCTTCATTAACAGATGATGGCGCTGACAGAATATTGCAATAATCTTTTGTTGAGGAAACTTGGTGAATATATATCACAGAAGACAAATCTTTGCATTAACATATTTATATATATGAAGGATTTCTACCTGCTGGCGAGGTTGGTTGTGTAAACTAAGCGAGGTTGAGTGTTGAAGAAGCTCAGGAGATTTTCCTCAAGTACTTCAAGAATTCCCTGTGAAGAGGAATAAACAACACAGTGGGTGTCAAGTGGGAAGAGACGCTAGAGGTTCCATCTACACAACAATCATATTACGGTTATTTTTATAATTGATAATCTCCTGATTAATCTGCTGGTTATTATCTCCAATCTAAAATTATGAAAAATACTAATTACCGAACACATCTGAAAATGTTTTTTTGGTCTAATAAACAAACGAGAGGATAACATCTCTTCATCGTGACCTGATGGAAAGAACGCTGACAAGAGATCGGATCACAATTCTGATTAGGTCTGAAGCTGCTGTACACGACACACACTCAAACCATTGCAACATTTAGTTTCCGAGCCCAATGAGAAGAAGACATTACCCACCATGGGGATCTGCTTCCTCTTCAGAGTGGCTCGCAGCCTGCGGTCGATTCTCTGGAAGCTGTCCTGAGCAGTGAAGGCAGGATTTACTGTGGAGAGATGAGTGATGGTCAAACAAAGGACTTTCCTTTCAACAACCGACTGACAGCCACAACACAAACTGAGACACTCACCATCCCTCTGGTCTTTGAGGAGCGGGTTGGGGTTTTTCTTCTTGGCCTCCTCCTGCTCGAGCAGAGACAGCAGCCTCTCCTGCTCCTCACCGGAGCAATTCATGAAGTCGCTCCATGGCTAGAAGAACAAGACAGGAAGTGACACTACTCAGTACAGAATCAGGCCTCACAATAGAGCAGTGCTGGATAAAAGTGAAAGAACTAATCTTTTCTACTGGTATTTTGTGAGTTCAGTCAGAATTGACTTTACATTGGTAAATAAAGCCTCCAAGAAATAGTCAGTGACATAATATAAAACCTTTTACATGTTACCGTACAAACTCCCTAAATAAAAGCCTAGTTTACCTGTAAGATGAGCAGGAGGGGACTATTTTACCTCTACGTAGTTTCTGTTGGTGCAGGCCTCGGTGAAGATGGAGGGGATGGCCGGGTTACTGCAAACCTCCAGATCATCTTTGGACCAATCATCCCTCTCGAGAAGATTTGCAAGAAAGCGTGCTGGTTTCCAGAGAAGGGGAGAAGAGGCAAATAGAGATTGATGATGCAAAACTTCACTGACAGATTTACATATTCAAAGTGTTAATTCTTCAGATAAAAACCAACAGAGAACTCAATGTAAATGCTCTTTTCACACATTTTTTTGCAGGTGAATAATTCCACTAATGGCATTTGAGACTAAACGGATCTTCTGGTGTAGTTCTTCCTGCAGCATCTTCTAATCGGATCATATGAAAAGAGAGCTCACTGTTCTCCTGGCGGCGGAGGCTCTTCTTCCCTTTGGCTCGAGGAGTGAGGTCCGAGTTGCGGATGGCTTGGTTGATAAAAAAAAGCTTCTTTTTGGTGGGAGACACTCGCTTGGCGGGAGAGCTAGGCAGAGAGGAGCATTTACGCTCCTCTATCAGGCTGAGGAGACAGAGAACAGGATGTCAATTCAGACAGTTTAATCACAATTATATCCTGAAGGGATGTAGCTGAATACCTTCTTCACATTGTTTTAAGTCAGTGATTTTTTATTTCTATTTCCAAAAATCATTCACCTGTATGTTACATAAACAGGTACACAGGGTGATTTGAGTGAGAATTAAAATACTGTAGCAGAGACTATTAGGAGATTATTATCCAAAGCTTGTTGGGAATAGGCTCAGCATATTGTGAGGTCATGGGACTCCCTTGATTCTATGTCATGTAGCCAAGAGGGCCAGTGCAAGACCGTGACAAGTAGAACTAATCTTTAACTGACAGGCAACCACTGTACAGACTGGTGTTGTTTGTTCTCTACCTTATCAGCATTCAAGCAGCAGAGCGCTTAATCAATAAAAACATATTTATAACTGTTTGGTTTAGATAGGATGGCATTATTAATCTATACTACTGGATATAAAAAGCGGGCATTAGTCTCTCTGTGTTGGTCTGAGAGAAATGGATGTTTATCTGCTGTATTACTAAGATGCTAAAAAGCAGATTTGGTGACATGGTTAAACTCCTCAAGTTTCAGGAGTCAAAATGAACACCTATCTTTCTTGCCTGCAGGCTCAGGACAAGTCCTGGAGAATAGAATTTTGTTGTCAGTTCTTCTCTGTGAGCCGTGTAACCTTTACATATATTTTAACATCAAAAACTAGAGCAAAATATATTTTGTTTCTTCCCTGACTCATACCACATAATTTCCACCGAGTTTCATGGAAATCCACTAATTTGTTTTAGTGTAACTTTGCTTACAATCAAACAAACCAACTCAGCAACTAGAATGGCACTCGGTTAAGTACCTCGGCAAAGGCCCCTTATGAAACCACATCTCAATTCACTACAGGTGTATGTTTGGATCTGCACCAAATTGCAAACACTCATAGATGCCAGTCCCCTGAATATGCCTGATGCTTATCACCAAGGTGGATGAATTATTCTCTGAGAAATCAAGGAAAATGTAGGAAAACGCTCCATCTTGCAATGTTACAGAAGGCGATAAAAATAGGGATCAACGTTATGTTCTCTCTCCGTCCTGTTATTTGTGCGTAACCCTGAAATCTCTGTGGTTGAGCATATGAATTGTTCCAGTGTCACCGGGAGACTCTGCAGTGTCTGAATGGATCAGAGCAGCATCCTGCAGCAGCTCCAGATGTAGGTCAGTGTTGTGTGAGGACTGTCTCATCATCTTCAGCCGAAAGGCCATTTTCAGGCTGCAGGTTATAAATCCCACTGCAGTGAGTAATAACCTCTGCCTGGATTATTCACGTTTCCCCACAACAATAATAAAACCCATAGTTCCACTCTGACATGTTCTTGACAGACAGATGGAGGTTTTAAACCGGTAGTAGATCTGTTTAGCCACCCTGTCCCCCTGCTGTCACTTCTCATGCTAACGAGGAAACCACCTGAATGTGACATGTTGTGGGAAACGCCCGGGATCCAGGATTTATTAGTAGAAACACAGATTTCACTGAATTCAATGCAAACCTCAACACACCCTGCTAGTTAGCTACACTACAAGTACACTGCTAACACAGGGACGAGGGGTTTCAACACGACTTGAACCTTCAATCTGAATATTAGCATCAAACCGAACTAAACAGGAGTTTGTGGAGTTTTGTTTATTGGAAGAACACCAGACAGGGTCTGAGCTGCTGTCGCCGCCCACAGCCCCTGACTTTAAAGCTCTCGAGCTATTTAAAGCCCGGCTAATGCTAACTAGCGTGCTAGCGTGTTATGACTCGTAATGGAGACTCACATATAATCCTGCTCTTCGTTGCTGTTGGACAGAACGACCATTGTTCTGGAGCGGAGCCACGCGGACAGGGCGGGTCAGCGTGAGGACGTGTTGGAGACAAATAGAGATAAATACTAATTTAAACAGGGACTGAGTTTAGCAGCTAACAGCACTCAGGCTCCTCCCACCACTGGCAAAGACAGGAGGAAGAGGCAGAGTCATCACTCCGTCTCCGCTGAGATTTTAAACATCTGTCACAAAGCCCCTCATTTTATTACTTTTAATCAAAGATAAGACGAGTTAAGTTGAGTAAAGTTGAGTTAAGTTTAGATATAATAAGATAAGACAAGTTAAGTTAAGTTAAGTTAAGTTAAGTTTGGATAAGATAAGATGTGGTAAGATAAGATAGATAAGATACATAAGACAGAAGGCAATCATAAGAATATATATGTAATATATATACAGGGCAGTATATAGAAAAAGAGGATGTGTAACAACAACTATACATAAGGATGTTTGTACGATAAGTGTCCAACATCTCTACTTCCTCCCTCTGCACAGATGCTTCCTGCCTCCACAGATATCACCAAATATTAACCCCTAGTAATCACCTTATAAATATAGCACCTATGGATCAATATTATCCTTTAATAGCGGTGCTTTTGATGGGGATCCTACATAAACTCTATTCTCAGCTCTGTTTTTAGTCTCTACCAACTGCAGAACCCTCGGAGACAAGGCTGAGAGGAGCAGCGAGCTCAAACCCTGTAAATGCCACAAAGCTCAATTACTTTTAAGCTCTCTCAGTGATTCATCGTTGACATACAACTCACCCTCCCCTTCCAAACATGTAAGAGAACCTGTTTTAGCTTTCAGTTGTTATAAAAACTCAAAAGGTGTTTAGTTTGTCCAGTCTGGGCTACTGTAAATAACATGGCAGCCTCCGTAGAGAGGACCCGCTCCTGATGTAAATATAAAGTATTTAAATATAAAGGGCCCATTCTCGGGTAAAGAAAACAACAATTAGTACAATTTAGATGAAACACACTAGTGAAAACATCACTTGGATTATTTTATATTCAGGTTCTGCCAACGGGTCCCTTCACCTAAATCTTACACACTGGACCTTTAAGCATTGATGTAAAATCTAAAATAACATTGTCTTGTTTCCACTCGTGCAATCAGTGAATGGAGTTTGTGTTCATGTTACCATAACAGCCAGTTTAATAGGCGGCCGCATCTGATTGTTCTGAGACTTCTCTCACTGCTGCCGGACTGAAAAGGAGCTGAGACGTTTCTGCCACTAAAACTAAATCCTGTTGAGTCTGAACAGTATTTTTAGAATCATTTCAAGAGCCTTTTTTGGGGGGGAGATGAGTGGACGACATCAAAGAAGATTCCCTGAGGTGGTTTCCTCCAGATTCTGTGATGGGGAAAGAAAGGAAAACAGTAAGACTGGAAACGTACGAAGCAGACACGCCTCTGATCATCGTGGGTGAAGTGAAGATATCCCCTCCCAGGATGAGAGATGTGAAGTCAAAGGAGAGGATTAAGAAAGTTACCACTTCAAACAAGGGCACGACTACATGTGAGACATCGGGGAATGTAATGAAGCTTTGTGTCAACTTAATGCCTGTTTTAGCTGCAGCCAGGGAGGAGGAAGAGGAGGAGGAGGAGGAGGAGGAGAAAGAGGAAGAAACCAGCTGCACAAGGGCAGAGGAACCAAAAACCAGTAACACAAAAGATCCAACCGTCACCAAATTAAAGCAACAAGCATTCACCACGAGTGATTCTTACGCAGGATTAACCAACGAAAGCAAACAATCACTCAATCCTCTGTTTGTGCTGCCTCCTATAACGGAACCTGCACCAGCTCCTGAGTGTTGTGACCATCACAGGGCCAAGAGGTTCCCCACACCTCTACCTCCCATCGGTTCATCTGAGAAAACAACAACCACCATCTCTCCACAGGGCTGCACAAGTGAAGCCTGTGGAGGTGATTCAACAGCTACAGGACAGGTGTCAGACAGCAGGCCCTGGATAGATAATGTCCTGTTCTCCAAAAGTGTGAGTGAAACCACACAAATGTCTAATCTAAATCATTTGAAACCTGAGCTTCACAGGCAAAAGTGTCACATTTTCCGTTAAAGTGGGATTTATATGAATTGGCAGCCTGGAGAATCTGCATCAACACGAGTTAAGAGGAAATGTTGAAGTCACAGTTTTGCACAAGAGACATTTCTAAAGCCAGAAGTTACAGCAACTTCCTAAAACAATGGTATGAAAGGGTCATACTGTATTATACAACAATATTGTAAAATAGAAATGAAATGTCTTAATTTGAGTATTTAGACAGATATTGAGACATATTTCATGTATTTGAAAAAAAAAGTTATATTATAAAGTACATAAGTATTACTATAACTTAAAAAATAATTTGTATATGTCTTTTAAAGTTTTTAAAGATATGTAGTCAAGTAAAAAAACACAATGGCATTGAAACAATAAAGAGATTAGAGAAATCTAAAACAATAGTTGAGTTTGGTCAGATAATCTGCAGACATGTACCATCTTCCACCTCTACGCAAAAAAGTGAAGGAATGATTTGACTTTTTTTCCCAGAGATCTGCTGAGTTTCGTCTTCCTGACATCTCCCTGTCCAGTCTGGATGCTCTGCTGCAGACTGTCACGCTGAAGCTGGCGAGGAAGAGGAGAGGATTAGGTAATGAAGAAGGAGGACCATTGAGACGAGTCCAGTCTGATCACCTCCTCATGACTGTTAGTGAACAACGTTTGAGAGAGAAGAGGGTCGGGCAGCAGATTGACGAAGGGTAAAACGCAGCCTATACTGTGGAGTATGAAAGGGTCCATTTGGATGTTGTCTTTATAAACAATTACTAAGGAATTCTAATTAATTTTAAGACCTCGTCCTTTACTATTGTGTCCTTAAGAGACACTTATACTACATGATGGTCTAAGATCGGCCCCATTAAATGTTTCTGATCTGCTTCAGTGAATGCTGAGCAGGAGACTATAAAATGAAGATTCATTTTTCTCTCTATAAACAGTGGATCAGCAACAGAGACATCGGTGATCGGACACAGTGTGAACAGACAGAGGAGGCTCCCTCCACAACCCGCACTCATCCTCACTATGACGAAGAAAAACTTCCCGACTTACACCATGATGCAGTGAACTGGAAACACAACATACGACACAGTGTTTTAAAAAATACAATACAGGAAACAATATAGGTTTTATTTTCCTTCAAGACAAAACATTCACAGCACAAGCATACCTGTTGTTTCTCTACACTAGTATATTATCATTATATAATGTACATCTTACAGTATATAATCCTAAACTACAATTCAAGTAGAACTGTTCAAGCTTCATATGTTTAAAGTACATTTGGTTGTAAAGACTTTCATTCCAAAATGTGACAAACTCCATTTCAATTTTGCATAATTTCAGCCTTTTTCAATACATTTTAACTTCATGTAACAGTTTGAATTTTGGAATGAAACCCTTCATATACGTAATGTTTGTCTCATGCCTATACTGTTGTTACTATTGTACGAATAGAAATAAATATGTAACAGTGCATCACAGTGCAATAACAACCTGCTTCGGACATTCAGTTGTCTTTTTTTGATAGAAAAAAGTAAAGTAAAGATTCGATTAAAATAAACATTTAAAAAATGATTGAAAAAATAACTGTTGACCAAAGGCATTGTTGTTGTTGTTGTTTCTGGTGTTTACAACGCTAACGTTTTTGATTAATTAAACTCGATTCTTTTTTTTACTAACTTTGGATCAATTGCCATACACATTTTTGAAAACATTGTAATAATAATTAAATGAGGTTTCCCAACACTGTTACACGATGACAATCACAGAAAATAAAATATATTTTTTTTACAGTATTTGGACAAATAAACTTCTTGATTAACATAAAAATAACATTTGCACATTTTATCGTTAAATACCAACAGTGAACAGAAAGAATTCCCTCCACGTAAGCGATACTGTATATTCTTCAGAAAGCATTTACAACCATGTAAACACCTTCTGGTATATAAAACAATCTTGATAATCACATGTAACACATTTATTTAAGCTCCTGTTTGAGTGTCTGCAGCATTTAATCTTTTTTAAAGTGCATTCTGAAAAATAAAGGTCAGATTGTAAGAGGTATAAAGACGAAGCCCTGAGGAACGCCTCCCATTGGTTTTATATTGAACCTTGCATAATATTCGTTCAGGATCAAAATACTTCAACTTTGGACTGATGAGACTGATGCAGAAAGAGAAGACACAGTGTAAGATTCATGAGCCTGAATAAAGAGTGTAAAGCCACTGAACTGTTAGCGGGAGAACAAGGCACCAAAGCCATTATTAGGAAACAATAACATTTGGTTCTGTCATCACAGGAGGCCGAGGAGATACATGTAAATAAGCCAAGTCCAGTTCAGTTGTCCTATGTTGCATACCCAGATTGCCGCCAACAATGAGAAACATTCAAATGAACATAAAAGAGTAATAAAAGTTTTGAGTCTGTAGTTGGTCCTGTCAAACTGCGTCCTCTGCTCGTGTTCACCAGTAACTTCACAGCTCACTGTCCTGTGAGTTGCTGCCCACTATAAAAAGTGCAGATGGATCTTTACTGGAGCTCTGTACTCTATGTTTGGACTTTCTGGATTTACTGGATTGTCCCTGAACTCCATTGTTGCTGCTGTCTGATCCACTGCTGCCCCTGCGGCTTGTCCGAGGCATCTCCTGGTCCTTCTCCACAGCCTGAGGTAATTTGGTCATTGCCATACTGTTGCTTTTTTCTCCGTTAGATTTGCCTTCTTTAGATTTACCCTTGCTGGATTTGGCTTTTTTGGATTTTCCCTCTTTCGGTTTGCTGTCAGATGATATCGTCTGCGGCTGTGGGGTCTTGCTTTGCTGAGGGGGTGTGACTGGGGGGTGCGGTGGGATGGTGGGAGGATTAATCCTCAAGGGCAGTACAGTCAGGTTGGTCTGTACTGTCCCGTTGCTGATGACCACATCCGTGAGGCCATCATCATCATCAGTTTGCTCTTTGGCAAAGTTGACAAACACCTACAGCAATGAACTAGTTTTAGTGTTTCGCAATTAATTCATTATGGAAGTTCATATTAGAATAGTACATGTGAGTGGGTGAGGATTAATTTTGGTGGGTCAGGGTGATGATGTGAGATTTCTGACACCATTTGTTATGTTCTCCTTTTTTAGCGTGATAATAGTAAACTGAGTAACAGTAAGTTCACTGTTCGTCTGTATAAAATCCAAACTGCTATATACAAATATGTTTGACCACGAGTTGAGAGTAGTTGCATCATCACGCTCACCTGGTCCAGTGTGGTCTGTGAAACAGAGAAGTCCGAGATGCCCAGCTCCTCGTAGTTGTTGGCCAACACGTCGAACACGCGAGCCAGGCAGCAGGCGTGTGAGGGCAGCTGGTACTGCAGCACGTTGTGGTGACGCTCCTTCAGCTCGATGCTGGGGAAAGAGCTTTTCATGTAGCTGCTGACAGGACACAAGTCCGGGCTGGGTTTAGTGTCTGCCAGACGAAGAACGATGGTGTAGCCATCACCGAACCTGAAAGATGAAGGACGGGAAGAAAAAATATTCAAGATTTAAATAAGTTCAAATCATTTCTTGACTGTTCGGGTTTGAAATTAGGATCTGGATGAGGTGTCATTCTGTTTATTTATCAATATATCAGAGATAAACAGTGCATGTGTCTGTTGATACTCTCTTTGGCGATTCCCTTAATTCAGAACTGTTAGGGCCCTGACCACCGCAGTCAACTCATGATCACAAATCTCATCAAGTGACGCAGTCAGGTGCTCCACTGTGACATCAATCTCCACAGAAATATAAACACAGAGAGGATCCTTCACAGATCGCTTCACCGCAATGAGAGTTCAACTCAAAACTATATTTCAAACTTTAATGTCAATGCCTCTGAACTGAGCCGTGTTAATTTAGTAAATGATACTGAAGAGGGGCGACAGAATGCTTTGGGTTTTGGCTTTGATGTTGATCTGTGGTACTGGAGAGACGTGTTTACCTGTTCTTCAGGTGCTGAACAGATCCCAGACACTGGAACCTGCCATTGACCATGATGGCCATTCTGGTGCAGAGAGCCTCACATTCCTCCATACTGACATAAAGACACAGGAGTAAACACGTTAGCATTTACACTGCAAGTCGATCTTCAGCAGTTAAACAGAGATTATCAAATTTCTGTGTAATTCTCACAATAACTGATTTTATTTGACACCACTCGATGTCTCTGTGTTTTCCAGAGCTCCAATGACCTTTTCCATTACAGCCTTGTGTTAGATTATCATCCCCTTTTAATGGCTACATTATATATTATTTTACATCTCCTCCTACCTGTGGGAGGTGAGAACTACAGCTCTCCCCTCTTTGGTGACGCTGAGGATGCAGTTCCACAAAAACCGTTTGGCCTTTGGGTCCATTCCAGTGGTGGGCTCATCCTGACATGAATTACAAAAATAAAAGCATGAGGGAAACAGATGGTGTCTCTGATGCCTATGTCTCTGATGATGTCTGTTTGTATTACAGATACAAAAAAAACAAAAAACTAATATATTAAATGGTGGTCTACAAAGAGTGATGTACGTGTGTATGTTTTTTGCTACAATTACATGTGATATGTACAGTTTGGGGTAATTTTGTGGTTCAACATGCTTTATATTTATAATTAGGATACACTGGATTATCCTTTATCACAGAAAAGGAGATTATGCCATCCCATCATTTCTTATACTTTGAATTCAGTAGGTAATATGATGATATGTTGACAGTAAATTGATCCTCACCAGGAATATAACAGGCGGAGCTCCAATAAGGGAGATGGCAGTGGAGAGTTTCCTCTTGTTGCCGCCGCTGTAGCCTCCAGCCTCTCGTTCAGCGTACTGTGTCAGCCCCAGCTTCTTCACCCCCCACTGCGCCACCTTCAGGACAAAAGAGATCAGGTCACTGTGACATCCTGCAGCTGTAAAAACCTGTCACTCCACCAGAACTACACTGGACATGTAGGAATTGGCAACATCCTACTGCAATACGTTCAGTGCAACGCTGGATTCATGTAATGACAGCAGCAGGAGAAAAAAGCCCCCAATCCCGATTTGGGAGTCATTGTGGATTACGGTGGTTAGCCATTATGTCAACATGGTCACAACAGAGAAACAAATTAGCTTATTATGAGCTTAGTCGGGTTTTGTTTTTGTAGCCATTAATTACCAACTGTAACCAGATAGAAACAAATTGTATTAAATGTAGTAAACCGACTGTATTAGTGGATTCTAAGACAGACTTTATTTTGACGGAACTGCCAGCAGGGGGGCATCTTTCCCCCACATGGCTGCTCTAAATTGAATTACATTGACCTTCACCAATTTAAGGGAAAACTGCGTCTTTAGATCCACTTTTTCAAATATAATAACTTATCGTTTTTTATAACCTTGTCTGACAAACTCAGATACGAGTGTTGTTTAATTTGTACAAGGAACTACAACTCTAAGAACCAGATGGAAGGACATCTTCTTCTTATGTGTTCATTCATTTCAGTTCTGGGGTGAACTGTTCCTTTACCTTGGGGACAGATTCCTCCTGAACCCCCCGCAGACGGGCGTACAGCTCCAGATGTTCCCGACCTGTCAGCAGGTCGCTGATGGCGTCAAACTGTGGACAGTAACCCATCAGCTGGTGGACCTGCTCCATCTCTGTCAGCACACTGAGAACCACATAAACATACAGTTTATCACTTCTAATTCTAATGCTGATGATTTTACTAACTACTTATAATATGACTGCTGCTGCAATTTCTTTTATTGTACTGCTACTACTGTCATGACTTCCAGTTTAGGGACCGTGCTGTTATCTTGCAAATTCAGTCTTATTATAATATCTAAGTAATTCCTGACAAACAAAAAAGTTCACAATATAACCAAATTTTCATAGCCATGTATTTGAGGGATGTTTCATGTGTACACTTGTACCTGTAATGGTTGAGGGAAGCTTCTCCATAGGTGATGGGTGTGTCTCCAGTCAGCATGCGAAATGTCGAGGTCTTCCCTGCTCCGTTCACCCCCAGCAGCCCGAAACACTGGAGGACAAACACAACAACACAAAGGCAACTTGGGATCAGAAAATGTAATTGATGCCTATGAAGCAGGAGAGACTGTAAGAACATATCAAAGGACTTCTAGACTGAAATTTCTGAAAGTTAAGGTGGAACTGTGGAAGTCAAGACAAGGATGAATCTACGACCGGTAGTCCTAGATTCATAATCAGCAATAATTGCTGTGATATCATCTCTTTAGGCTTAAAAAAGTACTTTGTCAATAAATCTGTGACAACTATTAATGATTTCAGACAATGACTGTATCTGCAGGAGGTGATCGGAACAAAACTTAGACACCGTCTCTGATTTCACTTTAATATGACATCATGAGTTCTTGCATGTGGTGTGAAAACGTCTCACCTCTCCCCGTGGGATCCCGAGGCAGAGACGATCCACCGCTGGCTTCCTGCCCGCTTTGTAAACCTGAAAAACACAATGAACAATGCTGCGAGGAAAATTGATATTATCTTGCTCATAGGGGAAATTACACGTGAATGCAGAAACTTCCTTGTTAGAAACAGAACTCAAATAACAAGAATATATTTAGGCTTCACAGGGAGCTGATTAGTGGATGACCCTTTCTACTTCCAGGTTCACAGCTGCTTATGATATGGTCATGCTAAGAGTGTTTAATATTGTGATATGTGCAATGGAACAGTACAAGTTCACGTCCCATTCTCTTTGTATTAACTTAAAAACCCAGCTTTAGTTTTACTTGTTAGATGTGTATGCTGGTTGTACCTTGCTCAGGTCGGTCATGGTGAGGATGTCTGACTGGGCTTTGCCACTTTTGACCCTCTCTCTTTCCCTGGCCACGTCCTCATCTTCTGGACCCAGAGGAGGCGTCTCATGCTCAGTCCACCACGGCCTGAACAGAGATAAAAGCACAGAGAATCTGATTTACTTATATTTTGAACTAAAGTGGAATGACCTAGCTATGCGATGTGGGTTATGTTTCTGAAAAGACATTCGCTGCTCCACATCCCCACAATTAGTTAATGTTTCAGTCAGAATGACGATAACCTTAAACCAAGCAGCCATTACTGTTAAAGTTTAATCCTACCTGAAGTTTATGAAAAACTTGTATTGCAGCAGTATGGTGAAAATGAAGAAGATAACGCCTTGAGCTGCCATTGCAAACAAGTTCTTCCCAATAAAATCCCAGTGCAGCGGATCCAGATTCGGTCTGCTGCCTGGAGAAGGAAGAAACACACAGACACATACTGTATATTTAGTCCTGTGTGTTTGACTGCATGTGTGAAAGTGCGTAATCACTTTCTGTAGGACAGTGATGAAAATACCCCACGTAGGAGAGTCCAACAATATAATATGCAATTTAAAGTACAGTACAACAATCCAGACAAAGTTACAAAACAAGGAACAAAATGTATTTTAATGCTATCTAATGACGGTTGATATATTTCTGATGTCACAGAGTACAGAGAGTCTACCTGGTACATATATGTCGAGGTACAAATGTATAGAGCAGGAAATAAAACCCTCCTCCCTGGCTTCATACCCAGTCTCTGGAAGGCATCTGCCATGGCCTGATTTTTGGCCATGTCGATGAGACCTCGTCCCAGACAGAAATGAGGAAAGATGAGGAAGACTTTCTTTAGGATCCGATTCACCTCGTTCAGATGCTGGAACAAAATGTGGAATATTCAAAGAAACACAATGTAAATGTTTTTTTTTGTCTCGTAACACATGATCAGATTAATAGATTTTTGGCTTTCCCGTCTCACTTTTAAAACATAAACAATTAATTGGGGAAATTCTCAAATCATACACAGTTTAGTGAGATTTAATTCAAGCTTTAAATGATTGAGACTAAGCCTCATTTTCTTTTGTTCATATTATTGTGATGTAGCTGAGAGAATAAAGCTATTTAACTTATTAGCTCATGTCGTATCACATACTATCCCCTGTCTGTCCCGACAGTCACAGTTTGTACCTCGTCTACAAACAGCTCCAGGACGAAGGTGGCGATGCTGCCGTTGATTCCAATGAACAGGTTGATGGAAGTCAGAACCACATAAGCTGTGCTTGGTACGCTGAACACAAAGGATGCTGGGTACATGAGAGGGGTAATGGACCACCTAAAAAGGATAATTAAATTATGTAGTAAGTACAGGAAGAGACATTACTGTTGTTATAGACCATGATCCAAGTGGAAAATTACACAACAGTAAATTTATGGAAGTAGTTTAATCTTTTATAATTTGATTGGAGTGTTTATTTCATTATAACAGATATTCCACTCTGATCATGTTAGTCTGGTCTGATTTAATGATTGATGATTTTGAGAGAGCAACACTATGGACTGAAGTGAGTGGATTCTGCTTCAACGTACCCATAAAAGAGGAGCAGCAGGACGAGAGCCGGCAGGTTTGTCGCTGAAACGTACGACTGCTGCTGGAAAGCAATGAAGATCAGCACCACCATGGTGGCTGGAACCGTGTAGTTCAGCTGAAAATGAACATTTCATTAGAGGAAGTCATTCTCCTAGTAGTATGTGCACTAAAATAATGGTACAATACATCAGTGACTATTATTTTCCATTGACAATCATGTTAACCAGATTAGATTTTGATTGTAAGACCTTGACTCTGCAAAGTGCCTTGAAATAACGTAGATTGTGGGTTGTATAAATGAATAAATCTCACAATATGACAAGTGTGCCTCTTTCTCCTGAGTACTGACCATGTCCCAGCTGAAGTTGGCGAGCCAGTAGAGGATCGGTTTGACCCCGCTGACAAACTGAAGGTGTTTGGCTTTGCTGACTCGCTCCTCGATCAGAAAAAGGACAAAACTGGCCGGCACAAAGGACATGGCGAAGATGACGCAGATGGAAACCAGAACGTCCACTGATGTCGTCATCCTGAAGGAGTGACACACAACAAACAAAAAGCAACAAATCAGTCCAATCCTGCTCAATGCAGACATCCTGACAATCTTAAAACTTCCTTCAAAAAGACGATCACTCAGGGATGTAGTGCCCTGATTGAGATTAATTACATCTTTACAACCACAGGGGGCAGTATAACATCTACCAACATCCACCTGAATATCTTACATGGCCATTTCTGTGAGTTGCTCTTTGGTGAGGTTGAGCGGGTGGTTGTAGGCAGTGATGCCGTGTCTCCTCCTCTCTGGACCTGGTGGTAGACTCGCTCTCAGCAGACCATTGTTCATAACGTTGACAAATGACACCATGGCGTGCCAGCCTTTGTTATTGAACCACACCTAAGTACAACAAAGAGAAACAAGTATTTATATCCTGATTTGTCCTCTTAAGACCCACAACAGACAATGAAGAGAAGAGATTAACACACAGACACACATTTACCTTAACGTTGTTTTGACTGTTCAGTACTCCGAGAACATCCGGCAGCCGGTTAAGAAGATTATTCAATGAACTGTTCTGTGATGAACCGACAAACATTGTAAAATATAAGAAGAGTCAGACAGCAGGATTTATTGAACAAGCTCGAGACCTCACTGTACCTGTGGAACTCTGTAGCGACTCCTGATTGCCATGACTGAGTCCTGGACATGATGGACCTGAGGTAAAGTCTGGGTGGCACCGCCCCCGAGGGAGAAGCCTCCATATCTGCAAAACAGAAATGAAACTTTAGGTGCCTTTTGAAAATTATAAAGTGTTCTTTTCTTTTTCAGTCCTTTAGAAAAGTACTTTGAATAAGAGACACCGACTGTGGACACTGGAGATAATTTGCTTTCATTATGGTGTTTTATTCCTGCAGCTTACCTGAATTCATTCACCCACTTCTTGGTTTTCAGGCTGTAATTGAAACAGTGGAAAAGAGTCAGTGTAAGAGGAAGATGAAGACAGAACAATAACACATTATCTTATCTAGAGCCCAACTGATTTTGGAATATGAGCTTTTCACAGACAATATCAATATCAACACTTATATTTTACAGAGTAAACGGTGCAGAAAATATAGGCATTTATGTTGACTTTATTAATTCAAGTTCTATATATTTGGCTGAATTTGTGTTTTCTTGTAATTGAGAGTTATTTATAATTAAGTTTATAGTTAAATTGTAAAATACCAAGCCTCAATTAGGGGTGTATAATGACATCTTAAGAATCATCGCTATTTTTGAAAATACATGTATAAATCAGCCAATATATTGGTATCAGAAATGTTTGACACGCTACTATCGAAAATCTGAATCAGGCCCTAAAAATCTGTAACAGTAAAATGTTTGACACTTGAATTTATCATCAATAATTTGGAGATGTAAGCTTTAACGTTGACCAATAATCACAACTGAAGACCTTAAGTAGAGAAGAAAAATAATAGAAGCCCTTTAAAAGAAAATCAATGTTACTGTATCATCGTTACTGAAGTACCTTTTCTTGAGGATCTGAGAGTAAGTTTTCACCAGATAATCAGAGATATTATAAGTTGTTAGATTTTGGAGGACGTCTCCAGTCAGCCTCCTAATCTGAAAAATAACAAATCAAAAGATGTCAACTAAAGTCAAAGGGAAATGTTACAAGGCTCAAGGACATGTTAGCTTTGTTTTGGATTAAAATCACAACTGAACAAACATCCAAGTGATTTCATCAACACTGCTTTCTGCCCTGAAATCAGACCTGTGGTGGTGGCAGTCCTCCTGCACCCTGCGGACAGTCGGGGAGCATCCGTCGAACGTCCTCTGTGCTGCACTGACATTCAGGAGAGGGTGTGTCTCTGCTCCAGTTTCCTCTGTTGAACAACTGCCAAGTGGAGTAAGACACCTGTGGTCGCATGAACAGACCATCCCGCTCACCTTCACACTGACGACTCCTGCAGGGAGAACAGGGAGTCGACACAGAGTGTGTATTTGCTTTAAACATGGAAATACAGTCAGACTACCAGGAATTAAAAATAAAGTAATATTTAAAAGCATATAGATTCATTCAAACCCAGAAATTTGGACAGGCAGAGATCATTTTACAGATTATATTGACTGAAACACCAGTGAAGATTACTAAATACCCCCTCTACAATGTACATCTACCTCAGTGAGATATACTTGTGTGGTTACAGAGATTCTCTTACGTGATGTTGTCCTCTTCCTCTGTCTCCATGCACTTGGTACCAAAACCCGGTTGGTCAAGTAGAGCTTCCAGTAAGTTCTCCATGGCCGGGTTCCCAGGGGCGTCGTTGCTGTAGGTACCAAACCAGAGGTGACGAAATAACAAGGCATCAAGTGAAGAAAACGACCAGAATTACACCTTCAGTTAGTAGCTGGTTACTTCTGACAGAGTAGAAAAAACTAATTCACAAAATCTTAGAAGATACTAAATATTTGGGTAGAGGCCAACCTGAAGAAGGTGTACTGTTGTCCATACATCCACGGCTGCAGCTGCAGGTTGGGGTACTTCCCAAACGGAGGTACGATTAAACTGAAGAGAAGGGCAACCAGGACAAACACGGCAGGAAGAACAATCTGAAACAGGAAGAAAACTTCAGCTGATTGACTTTACATCATCAAATCAATGTTTCTCTAGTGATGACTAATAGCTAATTCCCCTTCTGGAACCTGTGCAGTCAACAATTTATTTTGTCAAAAGACTAACAGCGGCTTCGTCATCTAATATAAGGGAATACTACATGTTTTCATTATGGAAACACTACGGAGTTTGGCTGGTGTTTGGCATCACCTGAGCGAAGATGCCTCTGCGGCTCCTCCGAGCGTAAAGCCAGCGTTTAACAAAGAGAGCCCTCATCTGCTGCCACGTCAGCCACCAGCCGGTCATGGGGATCCCACCTCGGCCGTCTCCGCTCAGCGGATCGGTCTCCTGGGATTCTGTAAACGGGAGAGACACGAGATGAGAACTCACTCTAATATACTGCAATGAAAAATACATAGACTACTGTCAGTGTCATCAACCTTTGATTCGATGATGACAACTGAGTTACGTTTTATTGTTGTGTTTCTATTTAATTATCTTTCATCAAAAGGCAGTCATGTACCACAGTGTCACTACTACTAATAATGACAAGGGTTCGGTGTGTGGAGGCTCAATCAGGCAGTGTCTACCCCTACAGACACTTGTTGAGACTTGTATGTTGTAGTTTTCAAACAGCGTTTTTTCTGATGAAAGGTACCTTGCTTACGAAGCCTTTTCCTTCCTGGCAGCAGCATGAAAACAAACAATTGGAAACATGTTCTGACTGTACATGGAAACCCTGTGTGGTATGTACATATATCTACTGTGTGTGTCAGAGTGTTAGTGCATACCTGTCTCTGGTTCTTCAGCACATTGTATATCCACTCTTTGTCCTGCTGGGGGCCGTTGGCCGTCGGGGGATTCATCCTGCAGCTCAGATTCAGCATTCACTTCGGTTTCCTCTGCCACTCGCAGGAAAATCTGGAAAAGAACACAAATGCTTCATAAACACAAGAAAAGAGAAGTTCAACTCTTAGGTTTATGACAAAAAGGTAAATCTCCAAGGTCTCATTTTAACATGACATTCTTCTCTGTAGCAGCCCTAAAATACCATTGGATTTAATTCACCAAATTCAACTTTAAATTCAGGTTGACGTATTCATTCAGCTTGTCAGGGTTTAAGATACAACTATATTTCTTGCTTTTGTTAAAGAGACACCCTGGAATTTGTCTGCATGTTCTAAAAGTTGAAGATGTTGCCAGCAGATGGCAGTAAAAGAACATCAAATGGTCAGAGGTCAGAGAGCAAGTACCTTATTCACAGGGAAAACTTATCAGGCTCCAGAAGTCCACTATCAGAGCTAATCTGATGTTAGAGTTAAGCCCATTAAGACCATGGCTGCTCCACAAATATCCAGCCTCCCTGATAAGACCTGGCTGAGCTCATGTAAATCACACCAGTGAGACACTGCCTCACTAATGTGAGACGTCATTTACAGACACTTTACACACATAAAGCCAGGTGAGGTTAGTACGAGAATGTTTTCAGGGCCGCAACAGCAATATTTAATAGAAACTTGATTTCTTTTCAGGGCAGACTTACATTTTGAAATGGTCTCTATGGTAAATGGTCTATATGAATATTTTTTGTTTCTGATTTTTTGTAGTCTTGAAGACCACTCATACAGTGTATCTATGGGCAGCACGTTTTCTATGAGCAAGGCACAGCCGTCAGGGGCAATATGGGGTTCAGTATCTTCAGCATCAACCTGCTCGCCCGCTGAGCCACAGCCACCCCTCTCCTGAATGAAGTGTGAGCCCCCTACATAACCATGGTGTTACGACAGTGGAAGTTTTTCTCAGGAGGAGGGTTCTGGTGGATGGATAAGTCGCTGTTCATTTCTCATGTGAAACTGATCTTTGCTGTTTTTAATAGTAAGTATAGTAAGCCTGCTCCATAGCTGTGTAGATACATGCATAACAACAGGAGAAGAACTCTTAAGACCATTTTACCTTAGTTGACCAATATGAATGTATGTTAAAGGCTTAGGAGGTTTTTATCAATGTAGATGTAAATATTTTACCTCCTCCAGTGAGCTGTCTGAAATGCCGTAGCTGCTGATGCCCAGCTCAGTGCGCCTCTGATCCAGGTCGGACAGGAAGACGGCCAGGCTACTGTTCTTAGCAGCTTCCTGCGGCAGGTTGATCACGGCCTCTCGTCTTGACTCCTCCACCAGCCTCGCTCCCGGGATGTGGTGCTGTGCCAAGGCGAGCAATGCCGCCAGGTCTGCCATGATGATGATGATGATGACGACGAGAGAGGAAAACATTAGTTCTTCATGATGCCTTCGGTATTAAATCATGAATAATAAACTGGTGCTTTTAGAGTGTAAGAGTACCACACTGCACTTAATAACAATAATTTTGTACCACCTCAGTTTAGAGACTCTAACAGCTGTTAAACACTCACATGAGCTGTTCTCTTCACTTCCCAGCCCAGTGTCTTCACTCAGTGACGACTCGCTGTCCTGAAACGACAAACATGGTGTCACAAGATCTACACGATGCAAAATACTTTAAAAACTAATTATAGTGATAATTTAAGTTAAAACCAAATCCAATCTTGGCACATTTAACTTCTCACAGATATTTAAAATTAAGAAAAGAAACCAGACCTTGAGAGGAGGCAGCTTGTTGGTGCTGATGCTGGTACTGGTGCAGATACTGGTGCTGCTGGGAGTGCTGGTGTTCAGTCCTTCCCTCTTCACCACAGTGAGGTAATAACCAGATCCCAGCTTGGATTTCAGGAAGAGCGGTGATCCGCAGCAGGAGAGCTTCCCCTGGGAGATGATGGCAATCCGGTCACCCAACAGCTCGGCCTCATCCATGTAGTGAGTGGACAGGATTATGGTCCGGTCTTAATGGAGAAAACAGCAGAGAAATATAGTCACTCAGTCTTGACATTTTTGTGTGACTCTTTAATGTTTTCAGGCTGATAAACTGTTTACTTGGTAATAATTGTATTTATAGGTTTGAGATTGGTTCGACAGCACTAAGGATGAATGGAGAAAGGAATGAAAGGACTCATTTAAAAAATATAAGAAGCTCCAAGACTGAACCTTTCCAAAACCTTCCTAACCGGACAAAGCTGGTCAGTTTTATTCCTCCCATTCAAATGAAATGTTGTTTTCACCCAGCAGAGGCCAGCATTATATTCAATTTACAGCAGCTGTTCCTAGCTATTAGCTTTTCTTCTCCTCGTTAATATGATTTTGGGGTCACTTACTAAATGCAGTAGCTTGTTGATTCCACACACTAAAAAGTATAATTTTTAAAGAAGGTGTTATGTTTTGGCACAACTAATCATCTTTCCACCTAGAAAAATGATCTCAGGACTTTTTATCCTGACCCCAAAACGCCGCCACAGTTGAGATACAGCTCTTAGTTCCACACCTTTGCGATATTTGAGCAACAGATCCCAGATCCCTCTGCGGGAGTAAGGATCAACTCCAGCTGTTGGCTCATCCAAAACAACCACCTTGGATCCCCCTACAAACGCTATGGCCACAGACAGCTTCCTCTGCATGCCACCTGACACAAACACAGAGGGACAGTTTTCATTTCGGAACAGAAAAAGAGGTTTTCAACATTAAAAAAAGGATTAAACCCTTTACATTAATATAGTTCCACATGTTCAAAGTTTAACTAGTGATTTTACCGGAGAGGTTTTTGGTCTGTTCGTGTCGTTTGTGCAGCAGACCGACGTTGTCCAACAGAGTGTCCAGCTCGGCATTCACCTCCTCTTCAGACAAACCCTTCAGACATCCATAAAACCACACATGCTCCTCCACTGTTAATCTGAGAGAGAGAGAGACCAAGAGACAAAGAGAGACAAAGAGAGAGAGATGCAAACAAAATATGAAAATAAATCTATTTCTTGAAATAAAACTGCTTATTAAACTCTTGTTATTTATTTCAAAATAATGTGACTAATGTGTCCAGATACAGAAATGGGAGACCTGAATCTTACATGTCAAACAGGACATTGTGTTGTGGACAAACTCCCAGCATCTTTCGGATGATGTCCATGTCGTGGCGAATGTCCATCCCCTTGATGTAGACGGTCCCAGAGGTTGGTGGGAACAGGCCCGTCAGAACGGATCTAACATGCAAAAAAAATGGATTACATTTTTTTTAGAAATGATCATTGCTCTACACTAAAAAACACTAAAAAAGTTCTTTTGATCCAGCCACTTAATTTTCACTCAACCACAGAGATTATTTTTACTTTTTTGTAAAAATAAAAATGTAAACTCTAAAAGAGAATAACAGAAGACACTAGTGCTGATAGTCCTGATTTTTCAGTTCTCAGCTGAACTCACATGGTGGTGGTCTTGCCAGCTCCGTTGTGGCCCAGGAACGAGGTGATCTGTCCCTCATAGAACTTCAGGTTGAGGTGGTTAACGGCCAGTTTGGCTCCCTTCTTGTAGATTTTCACCAGGTTTTTGATGCTCACGCCCAGGATCAAGTTACTAGGCTCTGCTTCAATGTGATCTGATGACATACACACAATTTTTTAACTTTGAAGAGACAACATATGTAATTTATCATTAAAGTGAACGGTCTTCCTAAAAAAATCAAATCATGACCCTTTTCCACTGACGATTAATATCTACAATCTGAATCTTCACAATTTTCCAATGTATTGTCGAGAAAATACAGACTCGAATCACCCAATGAACTTTTCCATTTAAAACACAATATTGCTTTAAAGACACAGCTTTGAACGGCACCATATCTTTAGCTAGATCATTAATCACCTCAGTCACCTTCCATCAAACTAGATACAAGAGGAGGAGAAGACGTTGAACAGCCCCCAATCAGGAGGACGGGTTATGAAAACTCTGTCCAATCAACAAACTACTCAGTCATGTGACTTTGTGTACAAACTAAATACTGATCAGACAAAGCCACAGCCAACTGTATGTGTGATTGTACCTTTGGATGACAACGAAAGAAAAGCAGAAAAACATAAAGAGAACAGCTGTGCTGATGTGCAGCCACATGTGGAGTCTCGTACCTTCACCCTGGTCTGCGGGTGCCGGCGGGATCGGCATGCCTGCCTCCAGGGGAACTCCACCCCAGTAGTTAATCTGGAAGATGAAATACCAAGGCCTCGGGATCCCATATTCACCTGGTATTCAGAAAAACAAACAGGACAGGACAGTTTAATCGGAGACTGAATCTGTTTTTTAAAGCCATTTTCAGAAAAGTGCTCATATAGTATCTGCTGTCACTAAAATGACAGTGATTACAATGTTGCACCAACCCACAGTTAAACTGGCCACAACTACAACAACACTGCATTTTACTTTACAAGGTGGAAAATTCACAGAATATAGCAACCCAGGCAAAAATTGTGAAAAATAATTCCTGTCAATAGTTAAGATTTTTCTTTTTAACCAAAAGAAATTGGTGAAACAAAAACTTTAAGAGTTACAATTAATCTTAAGGAATTTAATTTTCTTTCTTTTTAAATTAGGTGACATAATAGCATTGTTCTTGTGTCTTGAAGTCTCACAGATGGATTAAATCTTAACTTTCACATTGCTGCTCCATCTCAAAATCCCTGATGCTCACTCAACCGTTCACTGAGAAGGTGAGTGATTTATTTAACTGTTTGAACTTTTCTCCTTTACAGAGAAGGAGAACTGGTTGGCTGGCATTCATGGTTCCATAACATTGACTCCGAGACGGGAAATAAATGACTTTTCGCATATCAAGCCAGATATCCTCAGGAGTTGCACATGTGTACATGGACTTGTGTTTCTTGAAAGTTCAGTTGCCAAAGTCAACATATAACAACTCTTAAAGATACCATGACCTTCATGACGGAGACTCTTACGAGATTTCCTCGCAAATACAGTTCAAGAAATCTTATGCCTGAGAAAGAACGGGTACAGTCAAAATGTTCGTACAATATAATTTTGGAACTCAAAATTTCCTTCCTTGTCAGATTAAGTTCCCAAAAAAGTGAATGTAGTCGTACCAGGGAACACGGCTTCGATGTACCAGGCTGCAACGGCGTAGATGAAGGCGTCCACGTAAAGCATGATGATAGAGATAGTGAAGCTGTAGGCGTCTCCTTCCACGGGGCTGGAGCGCAGGTTGTGCCACTGGATGCCAACACCTTGCTCCTCGTACTGAGAGAAATACTCACAGCCGAACCCAAACGCCACAGGAGAGAGAAAACTCTGAGGAAAGGAGAACAAACCATTTTAAATCTAGGTGACACCCGTTGAGATAATGCTCAGACCAAAAGCTTCAGACATAATTTTTTTTCCTTTTGTACACACTAAAACTTTGATTGTACCCATATTTAATTGACTTACAGCAAGGATTCTGTGTGTAGTGGTGAGGTGGTCTCTCCAGGCAACACACAGTACATAAGGCAGGTAGAGGCTAAAGTATATGAGCCCCCCACAGGCAGCAGCCAGGTTGGCTTTGGAGAAGAAGGTACTAATGAGAAAACACTGCATGATGGTGGCCGTGGCAAACGCCATGAGGAAGAAAAAGACAACAGACGGGTCGCTGTACGGCAAGATGTCCCCACACTGGAAAGAAATAAGACAAGAAGGTATTTAGCATTAATGTGTATTTATTTGTCTTTTAAATATGTTTGCTGCAGAGTGATGGTCATCTCGCCTTGAGCATAGCAATAAGAAGCGCTGCAGAAACCAGGAAAGGAACCACGCTGCTGATGAACCAGCTGAGCCACAGCGTTCCCGTTCCCAGACCCATAATCCTCATGGTTTCCTTCAGTCTCGCCTCCTTCTCGTACACCACACCTTTTATGATCATGGCGACTGAGTAGATCCAGGCCAAAGTCATGAAGAGTGGCAGGGAGCGGTTCAACACTCGGAGAAAACTGAGGAAAATCAGGATAAAACTGAGAACTAGTACTTAAATTTTGTATTTCTTCCAAATGCTAAAATAATGTAAAAGCTTAAAGAAGGACATTTAGTCATTTTGATTTTTATTATTAGATTTTTTAAATAAAACACTATGATCCCTGAAACAGATTTAAAGAACCACTGGGATTAAGTCAGGGATCCAGATAGGAGATTGTGGATGCATATGACTTACACATCATCCACATAGCAGGAGTAGGGCATCTGCTGGATGTAGATGCCCGTAGTCTGTTTAACTCCGGTCAGGACACGACTCACAGCCTGCTCCACCAGGTCCTGCACGTACACGAAGCCGCCCCAAATGTAGCGCATGTCACTGAATGGGTCAGCTGCTGGGCCAGGATCCCAAAACCTGATGGAAACAAAACAGAGAAGCAGGTCAATTTATACAACTACTCTACTATGATCTAAGTCTTTATTTCTCAGGGCAAAACCAAAACACTATCACTACTTTAATGTGTAGAAGAAGCAGGATAAGAGCCTTTGGGTGTTTTCTCAGTACCTGTCCTTTATCTTGTTGGTCCGAGTCACATCATCAATATCCATTCGGATCTTGTAGGTGACGTGAGGCGGCAGCTCAGCAGATGTAGAGTTGGGCAGCAGGAAAACTACACCGGCCCAAAACTGCCTGTCCTCCAGCAGCTCAAGTGCTCTGTCAATCATGTGACCCTCACTCTCCAACCCCTCCAGTTTGTTCAGAGAGAAACACTGCAGCAGCGGGAAAAAAGCATATGACAGGGAAAAAAACATGAAGTGAAATATTTAAAAACTTTACCAAATACTTTCATAAAAAATTATGTTACAACCATTTACAGATAGGAGTCTGACATTTCAGAATTCATTGCCCGTTTCAAAAGCAGCATGGGAATTTAAAAAAAACTAAACAGAGAAAGAACCTCAGTGACTTGGGCGAGAGTGGTGATGGTGTGGCTGATGTCATTGTAGATGTCCAGCCAGGTCAGGGGTGCTCCAGGATTCCTAGGGGCGTCTGGTGAGGGTGTGGCCAGGAATCGTGAGATCCGTGAGGCCGTCCAGGAGGTGTTTTCCAAACGCAGGTTGACCAGGACCGCAACCTCTGGCCGCCTCAACAAATCCTGCTCACAGATACATTATATAAGAGAATGGTTGATAACAGATTCCTCCCCTAACAGTGGTTGGTGGGTCAGACCTTCAGCAGTTGAATCTGAACGCTGCTCTCCATGTATCTCTTGACTTGAGGTCCCACCTCCATCCAGGCTTCGTTCAGCTGCTGGAGGATCTGCAGGTCCTCAAACGTTTTGTTCACCTTCAGCAGACACAACTTGTAGTTATCTTTCAGGGATGTATTCACCTCATGATGCTTTAAATTGTCTTACAAGAAGTAGAGCAGCAGAAAACACTTAACACAAAAATCATGAAGATTAAATCCTTTATAAATTGTAAAGAAAAACAGTTGCCTTTACTAGTGAAATTCAGTTCTGGGGAGTCCCAAAGCCGGTCTTAACTTGCCACGGCCTAATTAATGCAGGTCACTTATTACAGTTTCAGAAATAAAGCATTACCACAGGCCAAGCTTAAAGCCCATTACACACAGGCATGTTTACAATGGGCAATGCACTAATGCTTTAAATGGTAATGACACATGCTTTGGATACGTAAAATGACAGCAGTGAAAAATGTCTTCTGATTAATGAGTTCCCGTATATTTAGCAGACAAGCATTTGCACAAAGGTGGTAACAAATCTTGCTGCTGTTTTGTCGCCTGCAGACAAAAGTGATTTGTCAAACTTCTTTTTACAAAATTTTTAAACAGGTTAGGTGACAATCCTAAACCTGTTAAAAAATTGAAATCCTCTCTAACACTTTGATGTTGTACCTCTTTCATGACTTGTTTTATTGCAGGTGTGTCTGGTGTGTACAGCAGTTTTCCAATAAAGAGAGGTTTGATTCCTCGCCACACAATGCGAGACAGGGGGTTGGACTCCAGACCCTGGATCAAACTTTTACAGAAAGGAGCTGCAGGGCGGGAAAGAAGAGACCAAGCGGGACAAATGTTTGATGGACAAACCAGGTTAAACAATATAAACAGCGCACACAGAACAGCAGGAAATTAACTGAAAAGCACTGTGCAAGTCATCTCGTCTCCCTGTTCTCCAACACTTGCCAGATTTTGTGTTACACAGCAATTTACCAAGTCTAAAACAGTTACAAAAGAAATTTTGCATGAAATCAAACGAAGACATCATAAACTCTAATCTGCAAAACCTCTTACTGGTGTTGTTGTCCCGGTCCAGGTTGGTGTCCTCAGTGCCGTTTTTTCCTAAGAAGGACTTGATGTCATTGTCTTCATACCAGTTGAGTGAAGGGATGCGTTCACCACCAACCTCAGGGTGACCGCACATGATCCTCGAGAAGGCTCGGAAACTCTCTCTGGGCAGCGCCGTGCGATTCTCTGGTGACAGGAGACGAAGCGCTGCGCTCATCTCCGCAAAACTGGAGAGGGAGGAAAACTGAGGGAAAAGAGAACGCAAGAGGAAAATGTTTGGAGGAAGAGAAAGAGAACACAGCAGAGGGTAAATATACAGGGAGAAACTGCAACAGCAATGACAAACATTGAAGTATACGACCACCAAAAGCTTCTTGAAACCTCTACATGTAAAAGGCAGCAAGGTTGATGACAGCCTATGATATGAAAGAGTCAAAGGCTGAATTTTGTCATACATAAACTGAAGTCCTTGCCATTATCACATTAAATGTGAGAGTCTGCTGGACCACGAGGCGATGAAACCTGCTATGAGACATGATTTCAAGACCTCATGTGTTTCCATGGACATTAACTGAAACTTTCTGACCCTGTAACCCCTTTAAAAGTATTTTTCTAAATGAATCTTAATAGTATTGATATGAATAACTTAGTGCAGAGTAACATCTGCAGTAAGCACAACATTAAACATTAAACCCTCAACAGAGGATTCTGACATCATATATGAACAAAAAACAACCTTTGCTCGCCTATTGTATATATAAATATTCATTCAGCCATACCATTAAAATCAGAGGCCGCAAAAAAATAACAAAGATGCAGCGATGGTCTCATTTGTTTGAGGAGACTTATTGATAATAACGGCAAATGTGCAAAACCGACCGAATTCTGTCCAGTCTTGAGGCCATTAAATTATTGAAATACAGAAAAAGATGGACATCAGATAAATGTCTTACATCATCCATGAGGACAGCCAGCTCCTGGGAAACTGAGGTGACAGCCTGACTGATGTCCCTGAGGTTTGCAGCGTTGGCCATCAGACGGTTTCTCTGACAGGGGGGAGACACAGAACGGTTTATTGCTGGCACCAACAGTGAGGAAATCAGTGTCACAGCAAACTGACTGAATACATTGAATCTAACTTGTCCACTGATTCTTACTGTGAAGAACTTGGTGAAGTCGAGCTGAGAGAGAAAAAGACGTTCGGCCTCTTGCAGGACGTCAGCAGGCAAATCACACAGCTGAGTCTGAAGATCATTCATAGCAGCTTCTCCTCCATCCACCGTCAGGAACTGTCTTAGCATGCTCGCATTACACACCAAGTCCTTCAGCTGCATTTGAGCTCCAGCCACAGAAACCTGAAAGGGATCAGATTCATTACCCACATTCACTTATAAAGGGCTTATAAGAAATAAAACCCAGAAAACTTCTGCTTACCTTTAATTCTTTTTTATGTTATTGGTAGATTTTCTATGCGACATATTCCCATGTTTCAATAATGTTTTTTCCAAGTCTTGGCAAACATTTAGCTGAATTACAAGGTTTTTATCAATTTAAATTTCTATTAAACTTAAATTTAGCCCAGTAAATCAAATAAAAACATATTTCCTATTAGAACAGATTGCACCTATTTTAGCTATCGTGAAGCTGAATTGAAAGTTGGTGCCAGAACAAATAAACTGATTTAACAGAAGTCATATTCTTTATTATTTGAGGGCTATACATTTGTCCTATAAACAAGGATTTACAGCCGATACCTGAAAGTTAAGACGAGCCTTCATCAGCTGGTCCACGGTCACAGGTGACAGAGTGGTGTTGGTGAGGAGGAACGGGGAAAGAGTCTCATTGGCTTTCATGTAATTTTGTACCGTTTCGACTGCAGAGGAAACAGAGACATTAAAATCAATGACAGAATATATCCACAAGCTGTTGGCAGATCCAATACTTATATTCCCCTCATTTAATATTTCATATCTTTATCTGTAATGAAATTGTAATGCAGGAATGACATATAACAGGATAACATGCTGCATTAGTTTTGTTTATCAGTCCTCAGGCAGACACCATGCCGTCTTTTTTAAAAACCTGTGTTGATCTGGTTCCAGTAATGTGTTTTAATTAAAAATTCATAACATTAACATCCACTCAGCTCTAGAGACAGAAATAATACGGCTGAGATGATTGATAATTGCATTCTCCTCATTTATGACGATGACTTTCATCCTGCCTTCTGGTTACTATCTAAGTGCTGTCTTTTTGCAGCTAGATAGAAAGTAGAGGGTCAAACACGCAAATTATATATATTTGTGACATTAAAATCCTCCATTAGGTTGTTACTGAGGGACTTGTTGCAGAAAAAAAAACTGAAGAGCCTGCATTCATTCATCTGATTGTTTGTCTGGAGTAGTCATGTAATCTAATCTGCCCACAGTGAAGAGAAGCTGAACGGTTCTCTGTGCTGCGTTCACAACAGCAGTAAAAGGCCACATTCAGCCGGTCACTCAACACCTGTTCAAAGCCGTTCATGGCTTTACTGTAACCCCGACTGCCGCTGTAACCAATCAGTCCTGCTCAGATAAGTCTGGGAACAGAGCTGGATCAAAACAAAATCCTGGAAACATTTCAGTGCTTTCTAACCCCAACCCTTGATCGCCCACTGCGGCTTAATCCTGTTATACTTGCTTTGACTGTGTTTAATAGAAAAAGGTTGTGCAATTGCAAAAATTAAGCAATTTCAACACTTGAATATGAACCTTAAAATATGAAAACATGCTTTTATATGTACCAGTATAACAGTTCAGCTACATGACAAAGAAACCTTCATTGTCATGTATTCACTGATTGAAACACTATGGTCATCTGTTCTCCCTGTTCTCCAACACACAATGACCTTGTTTACAACTTCACTAACACAAGCCAAGGATGTATCGGATTTCCCAATGTACATCATTTATTCAGATTCCTGGAAAGCAATCTTAAAGGTTAACAATGACATCATGCTCTTGCCCCTTGTGTTTGGCCATACTACGATAACTGGACTCATAAATATATAATGACATCTAACTTTCTGACCAACATTGTCCACTCATGAGGTATTATTTTCTAAGTAAAGTGTGTATAAAAAGTGAACAGTAGTGTGTTGAAGTGTCACTGTGTCAGCATGTCAGTGCTAGAGGATATTCAAACAAGCTGTGTTACTTGGCCAAGCTCCAGGTCTGTCTCCCAGGCTCCGGACGCTCTCCATCAGATCCTGAAAGCCTGAGAAGCTCCAGTTTCCACCGTAGGACAGAATAGTGTGGGCGTCCACGAAGAGACGAGACAGTCTGTGGGAGCAGAGCAAACATTTTTTTGTCATTACTGGAACAAACACAACAGTTAAGTTGTATATACCTGTTGCAGACATTTTTTCAGTTAACCAACTAACACAAACTTGATGGTGATGGTGACTTATTCATAACTATTTATAACATAATTCTTTGTTCCTAATTTTAAATTATTTTGTCTTTTAATCTCATGGATTAGTGCATGAACTATTAATCTTATTGCTGAGAACTCCACCAGTCCTCACACCTGTCCATTCTTACTCTAAAAACCTCTTGTCTACTTACATTGAGTTGTCAAAGTTGCCAAATTGTCCCGGGGTCTCCCCTGGTGTCGGGCTGTGGAAGCAGGGGTTGTTGATGTTGCAGACGATGCCCTGAATCCAGGGCAAGGTGCCTGCGGATGGCAGGGCTTTGTTTGGGAAATGACCTAGAAAAGAAAAGAAAAGAAAAGTAAATCAAACACAAACAGTTCAGCACAAGAAGATTAGCCTGAAAATAAAACAATGAAAATACTGTGGTGCTGACCCGAAACTCAATTCAATAATAATGTAATGATCCTCAACCGGACATGAGCTGCCTTTACATAAAAGACTGATCCGAAGAAGAGAAAAACAAGGAGAGGAAAAAGTGTGTTCTTACTTTTAGTTTCCCCTCCTTTACTTGGAATACATCATGTATACACCTTTACTGTGTCATGGTATATCACGTTATGAAAGTAAAGTTCTAACCGAGCCTATAAGGACATTTTTATTAAAATGAAAAACTTCTAAAATGAGGTCAAGAACTTCACAAGTTAGGAAAACAAATGTGCGTGTCTGGCAGAGGCATCACTCAGAGGGACCTAATCCTCTTTAGCTGGTTGGTAAAGGAACAGTTTTTGACCTGTGTGGGAGTATGTGTGAAAAGACAAATAATATCACTCACATTGCTTCTGTTTGTAAGGAGGGTGTGATTGGCGAACGGAGATGAGGATGACAAAGAGGAAGAGCGGCCAGAGGAGCTCGATGATCAGCTGGAGCTACATGAGGAGAACAATCGGAGCTGTTAATGGTCAATTAAATACTCAAAAACCTTTGACTTCTGTCAAAGAGCAGCAGGACCAGAGTCAACTGGTGTGTTCTACACAAATACAACTTCAGACAGGGCAGCTATTATCGTCAATATAATTTCCAAGCTGTGTCTCATTAAATAGTTTTTTCTTACAGACTCAAAAATCTATTCTTTTTTTCTATGTAAAGTGAATAATGGCACCTTGTTCCTCCTGCGGTATGTGATGTTCTTCCAGAGCAGGAGGAAGAGCTGTCTGAAAAACCCCATGGCTCTGGACAGCTACCTGACCATGATGTGATCCTGGAAAACACAAAACGTGGTAAATCTTATACCATATTATAAATACAATATAAACATACTGTAACAGGATGCACACAGATGATATTGGGGTTGCACAGATATAAAAATGGGTACTGCACAGTTAGTTGAACCCCTGTGTGTTTATTGTTTGGTGCAGTGCTGGTTGTACCTTGTACATTTTATCTTAAAAAAATATTTTTTACTAACCCTTGCCTTCTGATGTTGACTTAAATTAAACTAATATTCGTGATGAATTTCCTGCAAAAGACAAAACTGAGGCGGAGTACAGCTGAGCTTAATCTTTAGCTGAATAAATACATTTTGTTAAACTTTTCCATATTAGAGAAAGTTAACCCTCCGGTGTGTGGCAGATCAAATGGGTTGATGTTGTATTTATTGAGAGAAGGTTGTTTTTTTTCGTGCCCGCTGTGATCTGCTGAAGGCGGACAATCCCCTCCTTTATCCTGAAATCCTCCTGATCCTAACAGCTTACCTGTGTCCCTCTGAGACGTTCACTTTTGCTCTGTCAATGTGAAAGACTTTACGCGATGGCATCTTCCCCGTTGTTTGTGCAGAAGTAAATAGTCTCAGGATCCAGATCGCGATTTGTGCCAGGTTGCAAAGAATGATCGGGCTAATTCCCCTCTACCTGAGACAGTGTGTTACCTTAAAATGACAATAGTTTTGTGCAGTCATCTGTTTACATTTCAACGCTTTGCAGACGTCTGGGACAAAGTGTTGCACACAGGTTATGTAACATCAGTATTTTCAATTTTTCTGTCTATTTTGTCTATGTAAATTAATTTCATTCAAATGTTTCTCTATTCTGAGGCCGTTTATGAAGGTTTACAGTAGGAAAATAAAGGTTATTATTGCAATGTGATATATTTGTCAGTCGATGTAGATTGTTAAGTATTAGTACTTAAGTTAGTTTAATTTAAAGTTATTTCAGTGAGTCTTTTTCAGAAGCAACTTGAGAAGGGGAAAAAAACAATATCAATAATTAGTGCGATGTAATTTTCATCAATAGCAACATAACAAAAGTCCAACACATCGACACATTGTGCACATAACACACATCAGACTTGTGAAATTGTTTCTTTAAACAGAAAAAGAAATAATAACGAATACATTATATTTTTTATCTAATTATTTAACCATAATATCCAACCACAGAAACGACGTATTCAAACAAAATGTAAAGTAAATATACAAATATATAAAACCAATACACCAATATCACTGCTTCCCTTCATTATCACAAGTGTCGCATTTAAAATAGCCGAACTACGAGGGGGGGGAAACTAACAAGCTAACATCCCAGCGTTAGCGACACATTGGTCCACCGCTTCCTGCCTCTAGCATGTTGCAGACCGGGGCTGTTGCTGGCTACAAACAGGCCCTTTTTAAATAAGATGAACAAACCTCACTGGGCTCCAGAGGCTTGTGAGACCGAAGGGAATCATTACCTTCGTGTTTCACAGCTGATAAAAGCTCCTCCGCTCAGAGGCGACGACACATAAACACCCGGGTGCTCGTCATTGACTCGGTCAGGTCGTGATAGCAGGTGAAAGCGGAGGCACGTCCCGCCCGCTCCACACGCTGATTGGCTACGGGGCATTCCAGGGGCGGGGGGGTAAAGGAAGCCGGTGTCGATTCTGATTGGGTTTCCCTCTGTGTTTTGGTAAACGTCGACAGCTGATTGGCCAAGGGCTTGCAGCGCATCCGTTATGTGCACGCGCTCTGTCACTTGGATAATAATAACTGTGTTCTTGCAATGTTTACGTGGTTATAAAATACATTTTTAATCATAATAACAATAACTTTTTTTGGAATAACACTTATCTAAACAAGGGTACAAAGTGCTTCAGAAAACCCAAAGGCAAATAAATGAATGCATTAAAAATCAAAGTTATTCAATTCAGATCCATTTTAAGCAACATATGACATATTAAGGTTAAAATGTATAGAGAAACCCAACAGTTCCCACAATGAGCAGCACTTTGGTGATTGTGAAGAGAGACAAAAAAACAACTCCCTCATCAACTTGAAGAAAAACCTCTAGCAGACTCAGTGTGGGCGGCCATCTGCCTGGACCGGTTGGGGTGAGAGGAGATATTCTTATTATAAACAGCACATTACGACATATTATACCTATCACTTATTAAAATAGTATCAATAATAATCATTTGCAGTTTAATAGTTTCATTTAAATACAGTATGGTGACAGGATGGTCCTATTTAAAATATGATCATGACTCAGCTGCACCTTGTACTAAATTTTTCCATTTTCAAAATGTTTCATTTAATATGTAGTAACTGAAACTTACTCATCAAGCACTGGCTTCTCAATAAATAAAATCAGGAAGACATCTTACAGATCGTTTTAATGAACATCCCCAAAACAGCAATGTCTTAAAAATATATGAATCTCTCTGTCACATAAGGCAGTTACCTTCAGTTGTGCAGGGTGTCTGCTAACTGTCAGGCACAGTCAGAAAAAAGCATTGTATGAATAAAAACAGAGCGTCGCCCCCAGCACCTTCCTCTGAAGCTTGTTGCAGACACTTGATACATGACACTGGAAGCACATTACAATGAAATACACTGACCCTCTGTGATGATTCAATTCAGATTCCCCACATCAAGCATGTTTGCCTCAGGCCCACCAGGCTGGAAGACTCGTGATCACTCAACACTGTTCACCACCATGTAAATTAGTGAATTCAAAAAATATCTTTGCATCTCAGCTATTTCCTGCATTGTTAAATATCTGATAAATAAAAAAATGAGAGCTAACATCTATTCGCACTTTAAAATAAGTTCTTACAAAAAGTCTAATTGACTTTAAATTTAAAATATATAGCTAGACTAATTTGTTGTGTTCAGTAGTGTGACAACAGCTCATGATATGCTGTGCGATCAATTGCATAATATTTTCTGAGTTTGGCAAAGGTTCATGTAGGTTGAATACTGTGAAGTATTTTCGCCCCTTGCAGAAAGGCTCAAATAAACACTGGCTGCTCCTGTCCCGTTAAGAGCCGATATGTTGAGGCAGGCATCGTCTTCAAGTGAATCTGCCCAGAGAGGGAAAAAAAACATGATTCAAACTTTGAGAATATGTAATGATCACCTTTCAAATCCTCCAAATAAATTCCAGCATTTAAATCACCTCTCCAACTGCATTGGTCAGGATCTGGATGATCTTTTCGTGCTGCGTGGCGACAACACTTTGTCCATTTATTTCAATGATGCGGTGCCCGACACGAATGCCTCCTCTCTCTGCTATACCGCCGCGCATCAGACTGCAGATCTGCAACGAGAAAATAGAGACATTTTAAATTCAAGATTTTATTTAAACATGTTTGAAAGCTGGGTTAAAAGAACAGATGATCATGATTATTTTATCAAGTCATTGTTCCCAAGGTCAACTTTAACACAACTTAAAACAAAATACTTAGCGGAGTTGGTGAAGGCTTCCTTGGTGCGTCTGGTTAATATTTGATTACATTCTTTAGATAACCTTAAAAAACAGAGGTGGTCAATTTCCCTTTTATTTACCAAGGCAATACTAACCGACTGCACAGCGGTTTATCATCAAAACAGATTAATAAATGTGTTTTTTCAGTTATCTGGGATTTAAATTGGGTTTAGTGTCATGATCAGAGTCTTGAGGAACAATGCTCAGGGAGGTTGTTTAATTTAATTATTCTCCAATCACATGATTTCCTAAAACAAAACAAAATACAACAATTAGCTGTGTGGGCTTCCACACCCGACTTGATATTGACACAGTAAAAATATGAATATTGACATACAATGCCGTCCTCCACACTGAAGCCGAGCTGAAACTTGGGATCTGGTCTCTTGATAATCGCGCTGGTGACCGGAGGGCAGTGGACGATGCTGAGCTTCAGGTACTTTTGGCTTTTCAGGTCCTGAGATGGAAGAAAATGTCAGGAACAATAAGAGCAAGAGGTTAAAAGGTAATTGTTCCAAGGGGACAACATTACTTTTCATTATGTTGTTTGTGTTATGTGACTTTTAGCCTCATTGTTGGTAGTTGTCTATGGAAACATCCACTTGGATTTACTCTGTTAGTGCAACACAGCCCCTTTAGCATTTTAGCACAGTTGTTGATGTTCTTTTCCATGAGTAATACATGATATTTTATGGTTTTTGTTGTTTTGTTTGAAAAACGCTTCTCATCACTTTGCAGGGACAAACTGTCTTGTTTTCTTTGACCCACTGTTAAAAGCCCAAATCAAATCATTACTGAGACATTCTCGCACTGCATGGAAACACAGTGCCATCTTGTGTGCCTTTAGGATACTACCTGAGCAAGTATATTTAAATGAACACTCGAGGCAGTGTATCTGAAGTGCTATTGAGAAATTCAGCCATTCCAGCATGAACTCAAACCACCACAACTTTTATTATAATTGTTAATAGTGTTGTTGTCATTTCAATGATAAGTCTGTGCAGAATCTTCCCGTCTTACCCGGATGATGTTCTGGCAGGTGGTGATAGGCAGACCCACCATGCTGGTGCCGTTGACGGACATGATGCGGTCACCGATGCTGAGCTCGCCGGAGCGCTCAGCTGCACCTCCGTGAAGTAAGTTGGCCACCACCACAGTGGGCAGGATTGAGCCCCAGCCTGACTCCACCACTGCTACGCCCAGGAGCTCTCCAGCAGCCTTGGTGATGGCCACCTGAACCACACACAGAAATCTAGTTAAGCAATGACTCCCTTACAATTATCTTCAATCTATTTAGTCGTTCACAAAAAAAAAACATATAACACACTTGAGGAAGGAAAACTGCATCTCACAGGGATCTTCTTAAAAGTATACTTTCAATACTTTGTTTTAATGGTCACCTTTAGCTATTAATGACACATGTGGTGTGTACGAATGAGAAACTGATACCACTACAACACAGGACTTCTGTATTTTGATGATGTGAAACCGATATAAAGCTGCTTACATCTCGGAGGTTCTGAGAGTCAGAGAAGTGGGCCAGGTCTCCGTTGTAGAGCTCCTGACTCTCCAGGTAGTCACTGTACTCGCCGGGCCTCAGGTCGCTGGCTTTGAGGCCGTTGGTATGCAGGAACTGCTGATAGGCCACTCCGAACGCCTGACCAATAGCCTGAGCTATCGTCTGAGCCTGGATGGAGAAACACGAGAGGAGAGAAAAGAGGTTTCAAAACTGTCGTTGCATTAACATCTGTGAGAAGACTTTTGGATCTGGACGGCAGGTTTAATAAATATTTCACCTCCTATTTTCATATTGACAAATTAAAACGAATGAGATCATTTGCAAAACACTAAAGAGAACAAATGTCACACCCTAAAAAATGTTCCCATCTTTTCCATAAAAGGTGATACCTTCTTTATACTGTTTCAACAGTTATTTTTTATATTTGCTAATGTATTTAGCCTCACCGACTGTGAAATGTATTTCTGAATAAAAGGTTTCATATGAAATAAGTTAAGCTGGGAAAACCTAGCTGAAGAGGCAGGAGCTTCATGGCCTTTAGTGGCCCATAGCTAATTAAATTTCTAAAAGAAACTCCTCCCGTTGAGTCTTGCCAACTGTGGGAAACTGGGACGACAGCCAGACCTTTTTTACATTCATGAGATCTTGCTGGCTGTCTGGAGGAAGGAAAGCAGGCCAAGCTGAAGCTGAAACTGTTGTCGAGCAGGAAACAACACATTTGATCTGATATATACAAAATTGCATGGAGCAAGATAAACTTTAATAAAGTCAGTTGTTTGCTTAATGTTTGCCTAAATGCGCCAGGCTTGTGCTGAAGAGATTAAGTTGTGGCCACTTTGAAGATCATAGAAACAGATCAGGGAACACTTATTTTTATCGTCTAACCACCACAGCAGATGTTGGGAGTCCAGGGGTTGAAACTTTTTGATGCAATAAGTCAAATAAAAGTTTAGAAAAGAAATGTCGTCCTGCTATAACACTTTTTAAACGACTGACTCACATCCTCAGAGGAGAAGACATGACAGATCATCAAGCACTTCTTCTGAGAACCCGAGGAGGATGACGGAGAGGAGGAGTTGGAGGGAGGGTCACTATCCTGTCCTTTACGTTTCCTTCGTGCCATGAGGACCACGATTTTACCAATGTCGGCAATGTAGGAGATCATCTGCAGAGCGTGATCCATCATCGCTTCCTGACAGAAAGAGGTAATGATGGGGTTAATACAGTTAGAAAAAGAAATGACAGGAAGGTCTGGTTTTCAACTCCACCTGTGGTAACTTGAAATACAAAATTCATGACAAAGAACATGACCCCACCTTTATTTTAAATTTTTGTCAGTCAGGCAATCATTGCCTGGTACTGTACAAATGTCTAAAACTCCTCAAGGCAACAGGAGAAACTAAACAGAAGCAACAAGCTGTCGTTATTTAACAAGTTGCAGTGTCCTTTAAAGCAACAGTTTGAATTAATGAATTGCCAAAAGGTTTTCTTCTTGCATACATAATAATAATAAAAAAGAATAAGTATTATTTTCCTTTAAATGCAACTGTGATATAAATTGTAAGAATATCATTTGTAATCAATAACTGAAACTCAATAACTGAAACTCAATGTGTTGCAGTGAGGCACACCCATGCTAAGGGGGGAGCTGACAGTAAATGACCCACTTTTACTCCCCTGACAATTCAACCACACAGTAGAGGAAAAAATAGACTCTACTATTACTGCAACATTACTGCAGTGCGCTCATATTAAATCCCCATCCAGTTCTATATTAAGGATTCCTGCTGTGAGAGCTCAGTGTGGAGGTGAAAATGAAGAAGCGTACTGCTGCCTTAGAAAACTTAAGTGAAGTAATGTATGTTTTAGAAAAGGAAATCAAACTCTGAATCTAATCATGTTTCATGATAAGAGAGTGAGTAAGAACACTGGACATACAGTATACCAGCAGTTACAGACGTCTAAGCTGTCAAAAAGTGGTCCAAAAACCTTCAATTTCTTTTAGGCTGATTAATTTTCCTTAAAACCTGAAAATTAGGATTCTAATATGATCAAACCTCATAATTTAATCCACTTTACGACCTGTCATCAAATGAGATTCCACTGATCCATCATCAGATTTTGTTGGCTTTAAAGTCCAGGAATGCTACCACTATAAACGGTAGAAAAGGCCTTGACACAACTAATTATAACTAATAATAATAATAATAATAATACTTTATAATGCTACAATCTAAACATTTTAATTGAGAGCAATTGGATAATAGTGCTTTAAAAAAAAGCAAACTAGACAAAAAGGAAGATAACTAAAAAACTACAGGGTAATAACATTGAGACAATGTACAGTGCCGTACCTGTGTGTCAGCAGTGAGCACTTTGATTCGCTGCGTGGAGATGAACAGATCCACTTCCGTCATTGGCTGAGACTCACCCTCTGGGGCCTGAAAGAAACAGTCCAGTCAAAAGAGTGCGGAGCATCAGCTCAATTTCAGAACAACTGTTTGGTTTCTGTTATAGTAGATATGAGTATATGAGGACACCCCAGCAAGTTGGTCTTATGGTAATAGAAAGATCTTAAATGTATACATACATGGAATATTAGTGAGAAAAAGCTTTACTGAAACATTACCTCACAGAAACCCTAAAGCAATATAGCACAGAAACTGCTGTGCTCAATGTTCACTTCTGTTGTGTCGTGCTTCCATTTCAAAGCAGCATCCATGATAAGCCGATGTTTTTGTCATCAGGACTTCACCTTTATTCGGTCCACAGCCTCCTGAGCCTGAGTCATACGAGCGTTGGTAGATGGGTTCTTCTCTGATTTGATCTGAGTGGAGCCCAGATACTTGGACCCAAATATCACCCCATCCAACAGGTCGTCAGGATCACAAGGACCAGGCACTAAGATACAAAACAGCATTGGTTATAAAATGACGTTGCTTCTATTCTTTATTGTGTCAATGAAAGAAGTATAGTGACGTGATTTACCATCTTTGTATGCAGGACGATCGTCAGCACTCCGCTGTGACAGCAAAGAGGAAAATGAAGGATTTATAGCAATGCATTAGCTGATCAAATGAAATTTAAAAGATCCTTATTGTGATATCGTGTCTCATTTTGAAGTTAACAGTCCTTTTACCTTATTATACTATTTTCAACTTGACCTACCTTTTCACTCTCTGCAGCCGCTTCTTCATCCGGAGGCTCCTCACCCAGCTTCATCCACACTGGTTCAGGATACTCTTCGTCGGGCAGAGAGGAGAGGGAGTCCTCTCTGTGCCGCTGATGTTGCCCATTCCCATAATGCCCCCAGAACCTCTGTGCATCATCCTGACTGTAGGAAACTGACACCACTGCATCCACCTCTCCTATGTGGGGCAAAGAGGTGGGACGTGGTCTAGCACCGATCTCTGTGCACTGCAGCAGCCCTAGCACGTCTCTCTGGTGGCTTTCAGAGAACAGCAACCCAGTGGTTTCAGTGCTGTTATCTGTTATTAGGGATGAAGCACAGGCTTCTTGCTCAGACGTGCTGGAGCAGTGATGGTGAGATGGTGTTCGATGATCGGGATGAGGCTCTTCACCCATCAGTTGGAGCTGGCTGAGCAGGGAGTGGATGCGGCTGTGGTCTTCGTCAGCTGATGTTTCCATGTCCCTGAATGTTACCTCCTTCTCGTCCTCCTCCTCCCCAACACCCTCTAAGTCTTCCTGCCTCACCTCTTCTTCCTCATCAACTGCTACATCCTCTTCTTCCGCTTCCACCTCAGTATTCTGCTCTGGTTCTGAATTGTTTTGCACCAGTTCCTGCTGGTTTATGTCAATCTGAGTCACTGTGTCACTAATGTCCGAAGGTACTAATACTGGCTCCTCTGGACTGGCCTTGTCTAAGCTGTCAACAGAAGGAGGGAAGCTTGGGTCATCCAGGTCGTCCGCGGAGCCCGCCTCACTGGAGGAGTCAGACCTCCAGTCTAATGGAGGAGGCTCAATCATGTTGAAGGAGTCCAGATCCTCCACCTCTGAGCCTGGCAGAGCTGCCACAGTCCGTCTAATGACCTCAACCCCGGAGGCTTCATCAACAGGGACAGAGTCAGACCACTGGGTGTCTGAGGATGTGGAGTTGGACTGATCAGCAGGGCAGACGTCTGTGTCCATTCTGTAAGTAAGTCTGTCAGAGGGAGAAATCAGCATTACACACTTACATCTTAGTGAAACCACAATGCAGCAAACTTATGAGGAATTTGGTTCATGAGGTTAATCAAAAATCAATAATTGCTGCCACACTTACAAATCCCCCAATATAAATACCTCTATCTAAACCCAGCACTGAACTACAATCATTTACCCTCTATATTCTCGTTGCACAATGACAATCAAGATAGAAGCAGCAACCTAAAGCTCAAAGTACATGGACATCATGTACAATGTGTGTCACCATGAAAGGATTCACGTGCCTTTCACCTATGAAAGAAATGCTTAATACATATATTGCAATTACATGCAAAATATGAATCAAGTGCCTCGGGAATAATCAACCAATATTGGTTTACATTGCAGCTTTCAAATGAAATTCAAAGTACTTTGCTGGTAATTGACCAAATATAGGAGTTTAGTATGAATTAAAGATTATAATTAACAATAAAAGAAAGTTAAGATAATACTTGAAGAAAGTTAGCTTATTAAAAGATATAGAAATGGAGGTAAGGTCATTCTAATCACACGTGTTGAAGAAGAAGCAAATCAAACTTTTTACAAACCAATGCAGGTTTTCTTAAGGAAATGCAATATTTAAGAGTATTTACAAATAATTCTCAGTTTTGTGACATGTTTACAAATACCCGTTAACACGAATTCATTTGTTTACAACAGGAAAAATCCCATAACAAATAATATTAGAGATGTTTTTTTTACGGATGTACACATTGCTTGTACCTTTTAAAGTTAAAGGATGTAACATTAGACCATTAGATAGCAGATAAAAACTTTATTAGACATGTAGTCAGAGTCAAAGTGAACTTGATTGTCATTCAGACCAAACAACAAGAAGTGCACGAATAAGTACACTTAACACACCAAAAATAGACATAGAAAAAAAGATATACTTATAGACCTAAAGACAAACTAAGCTATAAAATGATAACATGCAGGTCATTTCTCAGTGGTGGGATTATTGCACCAAGTAAATATAATAAACTTGACACTGGTGAATATTAATAAAGTGATGAAACATTGAATTTTTGCACAGACAATTGCAGCATTGCAGAAGACATGTAAACGGACAGTTAATGGGGACTGGCACAGGACGTGGCTAACCGAGGGAAGCTAGTCCAAGGAGCTGGAGGCTAGTTAGCCAATTAGCACAGCGGCATGCTAACGAGGAACCCGTTCCAAACACGGGAAGACAAATAAAAAAAACCCGTTTCGCGTTGAGGGGAGCAGCTCTGACCTGGTGCTGCGGGGCTGCCTCGGTTCCTTTGTGCCCAGACGCGGACTCCTGACGCCGCCACGACAGAGGAGTCGACGCGGTTTGAGTTTCGAGCCTTTTCCCAAACTCCGGCTGTGTTCTCGTCGTCATGCTAACGACAGCAGCAGCGCCGGTGAATGTGCTGAACTCACATCGTCCCCAGAGAAGCTGGGTCAGGGTCCGTGTGAAGCTCAGTTTCCCCGAAGAAGAGGAAGAAGAGGAAGATGAAGATGAAGAAGATGTTGTTGTTAAACCCACTGGTTCTGGAATGGAACTGTGCTGCGTTCACGTGCTCCAGTCCGCCTCTCCGTGCCCACCGCCTACACAGGATTTTACAGCACTTTCCCCACAACACGTTGCGTTTATCATGAACGCTGCTTTGTTTATAATTCAGAATGATAAAAATTATCTTTCATCTGACTTGTCTCTCAAACCTTAAGTGGTTCAATGCTTCGATGTTAATGTGTCCGTGAACACTTGAAGGCAACAGTACCACGTCACTCGATCAATCAAAACGTGACTTCACAAACACGTCATCATCTCAAGCTCTATGAGAATTTTAGATTTCAAACAGCTTCTGTCTCATCTGATCAGAGACACAGTCACAGTCCGTTTCCATGGTAACATCCATTGCTGCCAGAGCAAATCTTCCAAAATCTCAAATTATACCATATTTCCTTAATCGGTGAATATGCTTGTGTCATAGAACAGCACAGAAGAATATTTTGTTGCTGTACTCAGGCAAAACCATCCAGGATATTAATGCTCCATCAGGCATTGCAGTATAATAAAAAAAGAATCTAGTAGAAAATACAAGTTTAATCAAAAATGTTCATTATTTTAAACATGATCTACAATTATTTTACATTTTATTCAGTTACACTTATCTTCCACACAATAGATCATCGTTGTTGTATAAGGCATACGAACCCTGATTCCAAAGTCTCACATTTTGATTCCTCGATTGGAAATCAGATATTTCTGCTGCTAATATCATACAATAATACAATTTAAAAACCTCTGGACAATGAGTTGTATTGCTGTGGTGTAGTTTGAAGAAATCACACAGTTTAAACAAAAACCCGGACTCTGTTTTTACAAAGAAATACACAGTCACAGCAACATTATTTCCATCTGAAAGATCTTAACAGCCCAGTCATCACATTCATAATAAGTCATAACGAGTCCATATACAGATATATGGAGTGTTTGAGGCAACAACTTATCAGCCTTTATCACATCATTATATTTCTCTCAAAATCTGAAAACAGCCATAATATCCCCTTCTTCAACAGTGACCTTCTAAGTTGATTGACTGAGGAGGTGGAGGTTCAGTGTCACGTTGCGTCTCATCTGCGTTTAAATCCAAAGTTAAACATACTTCAGTGAGTCCTCTGCTCCTCAGGCAAAGGAGTTCCAGCCAAAGTGGTTGTATTTAGAAAACGACGCTACCTTAAAGCAGTGTTGGAGGACAATAGGAGGCAATATGTGATAAATACAATAATTATTTCCCTCAAAAGCTGCATCCGATTAACCACAGAGTCATTAAGACATCTAAATCCTCATCTCGGACAAGTTGTACACTATAATAAAATACAATTTAATACTTTATTCTGCATGTGAAGAAAGATGTTCTAAATAAATTTCCAATTTGTGTGATTGCAATGCTGCAGTGGTTAGCTTGGAAATAAGAGCAAAATTAATTGATTGATTAATAACATTGTTCCTCTAACTGTCACAAAGTCCAAAACAATCCAGAGGAATTATTTATGTTTTTAGGTGGATTTCAGTTTGGCTTCAAGACTCTGAAGTTATAACTCCAAATGATTTGGATTTCATACGTTAAGGATCTCCTCCACCTCCTTTCAGTCACTCTGATGTTCACTCAGTGCTGATCTCAGCCTCTCTCAATGTCTGGTCAGTCGCCAGCGCTCGTATGGATCAAACCAATCAGAGAGGAGATGGTGCCCATCAGCCCCACGAACCAGTTGGGGAATCGACCAGCCCAGAGGAAGCCAGGCGGCATCCAGTGAATGGCATTACTGAGGTCAGCCATTTTGCTGAGGATGGAGAGAACCTCCCTTCGCATCCGTTTGTGGAGCTCAGCTTGACTACAGGGATAAAGACAAACAGATTTATTGTTGTATAAAGTCTCAGAGATAAGAGGCCTACATTATTTTAACTGCAAAATGAATATTTGTAATAAACTGCACCTGTTGTCAGCTGCATCCCTCCCACATCTGTTCAGCTTCTTCTTCAGCAGCAGCAGAAGTCGAGCAGACCTGAAAAACAAAAGATTCAAACTCAGACTAAAACTTTTTTATGATTCATATTTGAGCAATAAAATCCAGAAACAATGTGAATAACCAATGTGACAAAGTGATTCACTTTAAGGCATAAAAGCTGCTTGTAGTGTTCGTGGGATTAAGTCAAAGAAACCTCTGCTGTAGTTTTTGATTTGTGCCGGTTATTCTCCAATAAAACTTAGAAATATGTACCAGTATATAAAACATACACTAAAAACATTAAGACCTATAAATAGTTTTTTAAACACTCACCTGAGTATTCCCAGCAGCAGCGAGGTTCCCCACAGCACCGTGCTGAACAGCCACCATTTGTCAGAGTTCACTTTCACCAGCTCAGCGTTGCCGGCCCATGCGATGTGTTCACAGGGGTAATAGAGCTGATCGGCCACATTGTTCAGCACAGAAATCCAACGCACACCTGAGTCCTCCTCCTTTAAGAGACACACGCAAAATAGGTTGATGCTGGATCTCAAAGGGTAAAACCACAACACATAGAAAAACTGTATATTTATGTTGTATATTTTTTACCTCTTTGGGCCTTGAGCAGTTATTCAAATGAAACAAGGCAAGATGTTAAGAGGGGAGAGTCAGAAATTTCAGGAACCAGCTGGATTCATCTTCAAAAAGTATTTCATGCACTGCAGGGGACTCACTTCAGCTCCGAACCCATAGCTGTGGGAGTAAGCCAGCATGGAGAGATCATCGAACAGCCTCAGCACCGTCCTGCACTGACTCAGCTGAGCAGAGAACAGAAGCAGACTTTTCCCGAGTCGCTGGAACGAGACGTCGGTCTCAGCCTTACGGGAGAGAACTCCTCCAACGAGCTGGGAGCCATAACAGACCGTCCTGATCTGAAAAGACAGCAGAGAGAAAACACCAGCAGGAGCTTACAGCATGTTTAGGAGACAGGAGTGTTTCTGAGAGAGGAGGAGCCTTTCATTTATTAAGTGTTTGACAGAAATGTAATCACATATTGGTGTTCGTTTTGTCATCGAGCTCATGGTATTACTCAGATGGAATTTTTAATACACTTTTTTTGTACAGTAAACAGAATATTTTTGGTTTTAAGGAATCGTTGAATTTGAAGACAACATCTTGGGCTCTCGGAAATTTGAAAAGCCCTTTTTGACCATTTTCTTGAATTTTTTTAATAATAGAAAATAATAAGCCAGAAAGCGTTTATTAGGATTTAAGACGATATGGAGGATATGTGATTAATGATTTATCATTTTAGCTCTAAACATATTATATTTGACCATTTATGTGTTTTCAACGTAATCAGCATCAAGGTTATATTTCAACATTTGTGAAAGAATATTATTAATGAATAGCTTTACATACAGTCTATGAGTATTACAAGAACAAATATATATATTCATATTTCAGTACCAATCAAATGAGATTCCCTCTCTATAAGCTTTATATGGGTATAAATAAAGGTTTAGGCATAGAATCAAATGGGTATAAATGCAAGTATCTGTAAGTATTTAGTAAGTAATGGCTTTGTTATGATTATGAACATTAGAATTAGAGGAAATGTTGACTCGACCTTTCACCTACAGTAAACACTGATCCCCTGCTGAACCTACACTCACACTGACGGTATGATATAACTCAAAGTTATGTATAACCCTAATGAAGCTCACACTATAGATGACAGCAGGTGATTGTGTTTGCAGCCATGACTCCACTGGTACTTACAACTCTGTCTCTGCCCCTGTAGGACTCCAGCAGGCGGACCAGCGCCTCCACACTCTGCTGCATGTCTGTACCAAGGGACTCTGAGGAGTGAGGCTGCTGATCAACATCTGCACACAAACAACATCTGCACACAAACTACACGTTTGATTGTGGTTTCGATTCTGCGCTGGACTTTGAAACAGGAAGCTCCCGAATCAGACCCAAGTAGAGGATCACCGAGTGACTGCACAATGATGGTGTTCTGCTGCCCTCCTCAGTTTGAGCAATGTCATTTCTGCGGATGTATGCGTTTCAGTTAATACAATAAAAGAAGTATAGGTTGTATCTATAATTAATTGTTAATTGCTCCAGTGTTTTCTTTGCAGGTTTTGTCGTTATATTATTTGTGGTGTGATAGGCCTTTAAACTATGTGGTTTATATACAACACTACAACACATCTATATCAGATATTCAACACTTTTGTCCAGTTAATCGAAAATGAAATACATATTTACTTATATGATAAAATATGATTAATAAAATATTTTCTATAATCATACTATATCACATATGAGTCCTGTATTTATTTTCAGACCTGGCTCACTCAACACTTACAGCTTAGGATCTAGGCCCCAATTTAATAACAACAATAACAACAATTATTATTATTATTATTATACATGTACTAATTTATAGAGTTTGGAAAACAAGGACAAACAAGAAGACTAAACATGCCATTCATTTTCTTTGCAATCCCATATCTTTATCACACATCTGCATGTGTCAGTGTCTAAAAGAATTCTCTGTATTATATAAATCATTTCTCTGACATATTTCATCCACAAATAGCATAATGTACCACAGCAGATGTTTGGATCAATTTCAGTGCCAAGTTCCATTTCCCTTTTTATACACAGAATACATTAAAATATACTATATTGCTATTAATTTCCAATGTTAAAGGTTCATGAATTTTAACATATTTAACTCTAATAAAAAGACCTTGAAAATGTGATAACCCTATCTGCTCTTGCAGTGTAGCACATCCCCGAATAAACTGTTAAGATTTTTAAACAGAATGTCCAATATGGCAGATGTAGGTTCAATCTATGTGTCGGATTGGTAACTTTATTTTATTAAAACAAGACCATAATGATGAACATAATATATTTATTTCGTGCTCTTTTATTGTTTGCATTCGGCCACAGCTTTGATCCAATGCTATGATCTTAAGCTTTGACAGATTTAGCACAATAATAAATCCTGACTGTACCCACAACCATCTTGCCAAGTTTAATACTAATTGGATAAAAAGCCTGAGCTATCACTGTGAACAGACATAAACAGACAGACAAATGAGACTGATCACAATACACCCGTCCTCTTCTATGCAGCGTGGGTGTAGCAGCTCTGTGCCAGCAGCTGTTGCACCGAGGTGGAGATCCTGAAATGCTTTGGCCAGATAACATCAGGAGACTCAAGAGCTTTCCAACTGTGTAATTTGTCTGGTAATCTAGGCTAATGTGTCCCGTGGGAAGGTGTGAAAGGATAACCTGGGGCATTGATGGGGACACAATTGAGGTGTTAAATCTCATGTATTACCGGTGCAGTGATTAATGAGCCTGACATGGATTGAAAGTTTCACAGTGTCTGAACTCTGTCTGAAATGAAAGAGGATGGCTGTTCTTTATTTTCACGTAACTATAAAGTGCCTGTAAATATTGTGTAATTTTTTTTCTGCACAGTGAGAGCAGAAGAAGAAAAGCTATCTTCCATATTTTTCCAGATTCATTGTTAAACTTAAAAAAAATCTCTCGACAATTTCCGTTCAGATTCAGAGTTGTTGTTTTGGTAATTCAGACTCACCACTTCCTGAATTTCTTCCTTCCAATGTTTGTGTTTGTTCCTCATTTCTATGACTCCATCATCTTCAACACATGTCCATAGTCGACATTTGACTTCACTTAACACAACTTCTTTGAGCAGTTTTTCATTTTATATCAACAAAAAGGGTTCAAAAAGGCAACTTTTAACAAAGACATTTTATTTATTTTAAGATTTATCTCAGAGGTCAAGCAATACACAAAGTCACAGTTATAGTGTATTAATTTTCTATACAAGCAGTTTAACAAACAATACAATGATGACAAGTCTCGGCAAAGGGTTTGTGTGTATTTATCCATGTGCATCAGCCTTTTATTGATTAGTATGTTTTTATGAAGTCTGTGTTACAGCCCAGTTAATTTGCTTGAGATCAGGAAAACCTGTAGCATTTTATCCTGACTGACCTCTTTCTTCACTTCATTTTCAGCTTTTGGTTTCTAGTTTGTTGAAGATATGGTTTTATAAAGTTTAAATCTTTATTTTATTTTTATTTTTTTCTTCAGTGTGTGTGTGTGTGTGTGTGTGTGTGTGTGTGTGTGTGTGTGTGTGTGTGTGTGTTTTTAAATGTTTCAATAATCAGTATTCGGAGAGTCGTTGTCATAGATATCTGAAAAGAGAGACAAAAATTAAATGAGAAATAAAGATAAATAAAGAAATAAACGTATAACGCTGGGCATCACAATTCTAAATGACATTAGCACAGTTTGTTTATTATAGAACATAAGGATCAAAAGATAACTCACCACATGGATAGTGAACATCGTCATATATGTCTCCTTCCCTGCAAAGGAAGGCTGATATTACACTGACTGCAGTTATCATAAGAACAGATTAAACTGAAAGATAAGCTTAGATTTGGGTGCATACAGTACATGGAGTATGTAGCTGGGCTGTAGTTACAATAGTGACAGATGTAGCAATAGCTTAACTTCATTTAATGTAATTCAAAATACTCTGTCTGTGCATAATGTTTATATTTATATTTTAAATATACTATATTTATATAATATACTATACTTTCCATCTATCAATTGTTTTTATAAATCTTCTTATCAATCATTTTCATTCGTTCGGCCAAAACCTTGTATGTTCAAAACTTTTACTTATCAGGAACTGAAAAAGTAGATTGTTTGGTAATAATTTAAAAGTAATTAAACATACTTTTCATTGATTGAATATTAAATATTAGTAAAATCCACAGAGAGACATGTAACTGGAAGTAATAATTTACGGAAAGAATAAAAACCATTCATAAAAATGGAGATTCACAGTTTCCCCCCCCCCCCCCCCCCCATCAATAGATTCAAGTCAAAGAGGAGCTGATACTGGGACAATAACACATATTTAAAGGGCAAATTCATTATTTATTTACACTATAAAGAGGGAGAAATTTAGTTTTGATGGTAGAGTCACAAATGAACCAACAAATATTTAGGTACTTACATTGGAAGAAGAAGAGATCTGGACACGTAACCATCTGTGAGGGGCGAGACAAAAGAGATTTTTTTGTTTATTGATATTTTTAGTGGTTTATTATATTTCTATTATGTATTGTAATACAATCTAACAACAATTAAAGGCTAAAAGTAATTTTTGGAAGCTTAAAACTAACTTAAATCTGTGCCTCTTGTATGAATCCAAATGGTAAAAAACAAACCAGTACATGATTACAGCGCGATGCTGTTGGATAGACTTTGGTGACGCCCTGACTTTAACACCCCCATGTGTTCACGTACATTTTCCCAACCCGTTGCGACACAGAGCTTTCTTGCTGTTGGTGAGCTCGATGATTTCCAGGACTTCTCCCTGAGACACATGGAGATCCTTCCCTTTTGGCCTCTTTATGATGCTGTTAGGATCCACCATCATTATGTGCAGGATACTGAATGGCCCTTCAAACTGTAAAACAACATGTAAAGTGCCATTTTTAAAGTTGTTGCAGTTCTCCCGGTGGAAGATTCAGAGTTTTTATGCATCATATCATAGTTTTGGGCTGTACATGGGGTTCCTCAGGGATCAGTCCTGGGCAATGTTCTTTCCTTGTTGACAAATAATAAAGAAATACATTTCCTTTCACTGCTATGCTGGTGACACTTTGCTTTATCTACCACTAAAACTGGTATGAAAGTGTGAAAAATATTTACCTTGAATCTTTTTCTTAGCTCCTTCTCAGCTTTGGGATCTATGCTGAAAACGAAAGTGATTTCACAGTTTGTTTTGATCAGTTATCTGATTTTTTTTTTTACAAAGCTTTACAACCAGTGACTTCCTGTTTTCTTTCAGTAAATCAGATGTGATGCCAGATACCTTATCTCAGGTGGTGGTAGGGGGAAATCCTCATTTAATGGTTGAACGTCATCATAGTCATCTGTGGATAAAATATACATGTTAACTGATACTTCTGAACCTATATAGATCATAATTGTCAGCATTGTTGAAAGAATCAAATAATAACACATGAATTCAACTATAGATTAAGCTTGTGACTGGGAACTGATATTGATTGTTGATTATTTTTCTTTAAAAAAAAATAATGAAACCAAATATATATATAATACATATTAATCCAAATTTGCCAGTGATGTTCATGCATGGTTTGTTATTTACCTTCATCTTGACTCATGCTGCAGATTTAAGGAAACACAAAGTTCGTGTTAGCTGGAACAGATTCAGGTGAAAGAGAAAAAGCAATGCAACTAAACTAAGTGGCGTGTTGGCAGGTGGAGTAACAGAATTTCAAATTACTGAACTTCATTACTGCCGAACTTCACAAGTTAATAAGTTAATATGGTAGCTGTAGTGAGTTAAGAAGGTGTCCTCTCAATATAACAAGAAAAAGTTTACATAGAGCGGTATGAGCATAATCGACTGTACCTGTTATTGTCCATATTTAACATCTGTGGGGGGTCAGGAGGAGGTGGAGGTAATGCTGATACAACATTTTTTTGGGACTGGAGCACTTTGCGCTTCACTGCTTCATAGTCAATGTCCACACACGTGTTGCTGATATATCCGTCTGCAAGGATACACAATCACACAAGACGCTAATTATCTCATTTCGGTGTGTGAGCCGACACAGATTCATCTCATGGAACAAATAATGATCAGGTTTTCACTGGGTGTCTCTGTGTAAAACAACGTAAAACAATTTTCTGCTTTAGATGACTCGGCTCACAATTACTATACTTGTAAAGTATGAATCAAAATGTAAAATAAATGCATAAAGAATTTAAAATATACAGACTGGAACAATGTTATATGTTTAGGGCTGTTATTTAATCTGCGATAAATCCTAAACACTAGTTAGATTTAAATAAATTATTGTATACAGCAGCCTATATACTATATACAGTATATATAGCAGAAATCTAAAGCATTAGCAAGAGAGACCTTAGTTTGAGTTGACAATTTCATCACTGTCATAATTTATATCAAACGTACATTAACATTATCAACTCTAATTTCATATTACAAAAGAAACCAACGTAACCACACGTGACTTTGAAAAAACTTTACACAGCTTCACTTCAGATCCTACGATGCTTTGCTTTATCGCACTCGTTGATGTTTTCAACCTATGTACTGTCTGTAATCGCTAACTTTGTTACAATGCATTACTGACTAGAAACATTTAATTAACACTAAAGGTGGAAAAGCACATGCCTGAGCCTGAGAGGTCGAAAGAGAGTCGAAGGACTTTTTGTTTTCAAAGATAGAGTTGTGTATCATCTGCGTAACATAATATGTCATATTTTTATTATACAGTTTGAAGTCAAGTAGGAGCCAAGCCAGGACCACAGTAGTTTGAGGAAACAAAACCCGCCAAAACCTCTTCAGCCTCAAAATCTATATGATTTGACACCGAAGAGCACAATAATTAGTTGCTACGAATAAAATGTGTCAACCTTCAATTCATCCTTTGCTCGTATGCCAACTTTTATACCTGAACAAAGTGTAAAAAGTGTTTTACAGTATTTAAAACCAGGTATTTTTGTTTCCTTCGATATTTAATTTGAAAACTATGTTTACAGAAAGCAACAGATCTCTGCAGTTCATGGCTGAATTAGAAATTCAAAGTCAAACTCACAGTTTCCACTCAGAGAACGAGCCAACCATTTGCCTCCTGGATTATTTCTCACTCGTAGGATCTCCACACTCTCGCCTTGTTGTACGCTAAGGTCCAGTTTCCCTCCTCCCTGCCAATCATGACGAACTTTGGCTGTATGAAGAACCTCAATCTCCTCTTGCAACTATAGATGGACAGATTAAAAAAAGGGGATGGAATGTGCAGACTCGTAGAACCTCAATGTTTCAGGTAACGTAGGAATTCATGAATTTGAATTTAAAAGAAGCAACTCTAGTTTAAAATAGAAGTATTGATTTGATAAATGTTATTTCTGCATGATTTGTTTTACTGATTAACGATCATAACATTCATGAAGCTTGAAGCTGAGCAGCATGTCTGCTCGAACTAACCTTGATAACTGAAAGAAGCAAGATTAGATGATTTCTTTTCCAGTGACTACAATATTCTTACTTTCTGTCTTTAGAGCTCAACCTCAGGATGTTTAACGGTGGATGGATGTTGTTGGTTTCTTACCTGAAAGTTCTTCTTCAGCTCGTTCTCTTTTCTCTGACGCTCTATCCATTCTTTCTTCTCTCGTTCCCGTTGCTTTTGAGCTTGTTTCTTGTTCATCTTCACAGGATTTACCTGTTTCTCCTCCAACTGGTCCCTGTTATGAACAAAAATCCAAATCCAAATGAAAAATGACACCGTCACCTATTGACGATGATAACATTTACTAATGACCAACAACAAAATAAGGCTTCACAGCATTTATGATTTCTCATTGTTCCCTATTACAATGCCATTACTTAATAAAAAAATATTTTTCATCACACAATAATCAATAAAAACAGATATCATCATTTATTTTCATCCATGGTAAAAGTTCTAATATCACAGCTGTTATTGTTAGAGATGAATAATAATTAACTGAGAAGAATCCATTCATTCTACATCGAGAATTTCAAACTTAACAGCTTTAATATTTTCAGAACAGATTTTCTTTTCAGTTTTTCCCAATTCGCCCACATTCTGTCTGTAGCTGTGTTTTGTCACATGATTGTTCTCTGACAGGAAATGTGCGAGGAACAGAAACAAGTTATGAGCAAAGGAAATACATACTCCACTGGCTTTAAAACGAAAGGAGCAGATACTGAGGCATTTATTCTTGAGCAATACTTCAAGAAGAGACACATGTGACTTTGAATGGCCCTCATTTCTATAAAAGTGTCTGTAAAATGTGTAAATGTAAATGAACACCTACCACATGCAAATAAAACTATGATTGAGGAAACTATTAATCTCATCACTGTGGTTGTTGAACAGCAGCCTCTGCAGCAGCATTAGCAGCAGATGCAAAAATAACAGCAGCAGTAACAGAAATAACTGAAGCGGCATCCTCCTTCATATCTATTAGCAGTTATAGACACTTTCTACTTTTTGATCTATCAGATGCAGACTCAAACAAATGAATAGTAAGTGGTAGAGGCAGTACGTGTTAACTTACCCATCAATAAACTCATATATATCTTCAATATCCTGCAAGGGAAACATTTATTTGAATACAAAAAAATGTGAATACACTGGGATTATTCCGTTAAAGGGCAATTGTGCCATCAATATTAATGAATACTTAAGCATTACAAATAATAATTTATACTTCATTCTAACTAATTCTTTCATTTCAGTTTCTGGTTTTTTATACCCACCCCGTCCACACAGTGTGAACTGTTGTCACTCCAGGACTCTGCAAAGTCACAAAATAAACAATATAAAAGACAAGTCTTATAAAAAAGTGGCACAGTCTCTCACAAAACCCTTGATAATTAAAAATAAATTAGAATTTAAAATTTGTCAGATGTTGAAAAGCGCTAAAAAATGTATGTATTTTACCGTTCCTCTCAAAACTTGCAATGTCATCATAGGTGTCCTGGTCCTCATCAATGTCTCTGCAATAAATGTGTGCTCGTTAAATTTTCATAATCACTCAAAGTTTTCTCTCACTGGTGTTTAACTATTTTTTCAAACTCTAAAAAATGTATAACTCACGATAATTCCTGAAGGAAATGAGAATATAATTGTATTGTGGCATTTTCAGTTGTTTTCTTATCACTGGTTGTATATTTAAAGATATGATGGAAGTTAAATGATGGTAAATACTCACAAAGAGGGGACCTGGCACGGCAGTCTGCCTGGTTTGCTGGAGCGGGGCGGCAGTGTCAGAGGACTGATCACTCCTGGTAAAGACATTTTTGTGGCTGCTGAAACTGGCGAACCTGCAGACGAGAACCAGAGAGAACGTCTGTACTTACGTGAAGACGTTTATCACAATAACACAGATAAACAACCATGACAGATGTGACATCTACATGAAAAACTGTCAACAACAAGCCAGAAACCTATGTTACCACTGTAGATAGACTTCTGTGTTTTTATTGAGTTTGACTGTTGTTAATTATCACATTTACAGTAACAGGTGAAGCACACTGCAGTTAGTCAGTGTTCTGATGTGTTTAAAGAACATATGAAATACATTTTACAAGATTAATTTTATAAAATTAAATTGTAATCTTCGGTGGAAGACTCTTGTATCTGATATTCTGTCAGTAGTTCATTTTAAATTTTATAAATTTTAATTACTTAACTTAACAATAGCATTTTACATGGAGAAGTAAATTTGACCTTTGTATTTTGATGTGAAATAATAAAATTGCTCTGTTCTATTCAAGTGAATTTCTAGTTTGTCTTCAATACTCAGGTAAAGCACAATCAAGATTCTGTGAGCAAACAATAAAAAACAAAGACTCACTTTCAATTTTCCTCAGAGCGGGAAGGGCAGGTCCTCGGTTGAACCTCATAAAAGGCTCCAGGTTGACACTCGGAGGCCGCTTTGGCTTCAAGGGCAGTGGCCCTTCAGCGGGCAGGGGCCTCCTCAGCGGGGTCACCTCCCCGGCGCTCTTCTGTCTGGGCCGCTGTCTGAACGGTAGGGGGGCGGCGGTGGAAGCTGGTGCAGGGACCGCAGGTGGAACCAGAGCTGGAACCAGAGCTGGAATCTGGGCTGGTTTGGCGCCTGGAGGCCTCTGGTGCCTCAGCATCATGTTCTGGAGCATCTCCCCCTTCTGCTTCACCTTCCCCGTGTCTGATGACGGGACGGGCGCTCTGACCCCAGAACTGAAAGGCGGCCGAGGGAAGGAGGGAGGTGTGGAAGGGATGGAGGAGGCCAACGGCTCTGGCCTGGGGAACCTCACCGGGCCCGGGCCAGTCAAAGGAGGAGGAAAGACAGGAGACGGTCTGTGATGGGCGAGATTGTGCTCCGTCACCGGGAGGGTCGCTCTCCCAAACCCAGGCCGTGGAGACTTTGGGGAGCCGCTGTCTCGGCTGCTGGTGTCCAAGGTGCTGGCCTTGTTGGTGAACCGTACCCTCAGAGCCTTGACATCAACGCTCTCCTCCTGCGAACAACACAGGATCACATAAACTCACAACTGCAGCTGCTCTGTCTCTGACACAGGAAGTTAGCAGCACAGCACACAACGAGACGTTTACCCCCCCCCCCCACTCTCATGAACACACACTGGTTGTTCAAAAAGCCTGCACTGTCTTTATCGAGAGAAAACGCAATAACACAATTTCCTGGTTGTTTTGATCCTCACAGAGATAAATCCCCTCCGCCTACCTGCTGCACACCAAACCTTTCAAAATGCAAAAAAAGGAGCTGAAGGCAGAAAGTAGTAATTCCACATCAGTGTCATTTGAACAGAATTTATAAGCAAATAAACCTGTGGAAACATATGCAAACATTGAATAAATTGTTTATGGCACAAATTCTCTATATCAATACCCACTTAATAATGTCATTTTATCTGTGTACACCTACACACTGTAAACCGTAATCATAGTATTTTTAAAACCTCTGCAGGTATTTTTTACCGGGTGGAAGAAGACTCAGCTGATTCAAATATTACTTCCTGAAAACTCTAACATACATCCAGTGTGTTGTTACATAAATCACACGTTCAGATTGTTTTCTACAAGTCTGGTTTCGTTGCATCTTCTGTATTTGTGTCGTTCAGGGCTCTCAGGGCTGATAACATGCAAACCAGACAAACACACCTGAGCATGTTTACAAGAAGGAGTGCTGGTTTAAAATTTAGCGGCATTGATGTATTCTATGCATCATGAACTCATCTGCTTTCTGTTGGTGTTCAGTTGAGCTTTTTATCTTATTTCTGTGTGATTAGAAGTCATTTCCTGTCAGTTTTTTTTTTTACATTGAACTGCCCCACACTGCTGATAAGTGAAACCAGCAGATATATATAATGCAACCTGATACTACAGCCCTGCCATTAATCCGAATACTTTTCAGTTTCCATTGACACTGTCAGAGAGGTATTGTTTTAACTGTATGTTTGTTTTTAGTTTTTTTGAGGTTGTAGTTTTCAGTGGTGAGAAACTGAACAACATTATTATACTGGGAAATGTTTCTGATCCTTTGTCCACCCCCTTTCACAAACTCATGTCTAACTATGCATGACATCAGTGACACACAGCTGAAATTGACAATGCTATAGTTGCTATATATGACATTTCTCATGTTGCATTAGTTTGTATCAGACACCACTGATAACCAGGGGGATTCAATTTGGTGAAGCAACTTTCTGGAATCAAGCAACAGATTTGGAACAACCCCCCCACTTCATATTATAAATTCATCCTCTGTCAATAAATTAAAAAATTGCTCAAAATGTTTTTATGGTCGTGCATTTAAAGGTTCAGTGTGTATAATATAGTGACCTCTAGTGGTGAAGTTGCAATGTTGCAGCTGAAACCCCGTCACCTCACCCTCTCCTTCCAAACATGAAAGAGAACCTGTGGTAGGTTTCAAACTCAAAAGGTTTTTAGTTTGTCCAGTTTGGACTATTGTAAAAAACATGGCGGCCTCTATAGAGAGGACCCTATACCAATGTAAATATAAAGTATTTAAATATAAAGGGTTCATTCTAGGGTAAAGAAAACAACAATTAGTACAGTTTAGATAAAACACACTAGTGAAAAAATCCCTGGGATTATTTTATATTCAGTTTCTGCCAATACATCAATTTCACCTAAATCTTACACACTGGACCTTTAATTAATTCAACCATGTTCTTTCTTTTATTATAATGTTAATGAAAATTATTTATTATTTTAAGATCCTTTACTGTCTTTTATTATTATTATTACTGTATTATCTTTGTGTCTTGAATGTTTTTATAATATATTTAGATGGATGAAGGTAAAAACTAAAATAATAAAAAAATAAACTAGAATGGTCCTCACTTCTGTGTCTTCCATGACCTTTTCTAATATTTTACTCTTGGACTTGATGAGGTTTATACACACCAGGGACAAAGATGCAAATAAATACAGGACATAATTAATCTATATTCTTGACAAGGTCTGAAAGTTTTTAGATTGTTTTGAGAATCATCAGTAAACCTAAACTTAGGAAAAACCCAGTGCTGACATGAGTAGGTCTGGACTGAAACTCTCGTTTCCAGGCGTCTCTGTGAGGTGATTTAGAGTTTGAATGTTGACAGTTTCACTTTGAAACTGAAGACATCTTTGAAATAAGTTCTCAGAGCAGAAGCAACAGAAACAATCTCCTTGGTTTAGTGTAAATTCAGCAGGTGAGGCATTAAACATCATCATGTAATTGTTAAATGTGACCAGAAACCACAGAAGTGTAGTGGAAAGAGGATTTTGAGAGAGAAGTCAAACAGGATGAACAAATATCTCTGTTACTTTCTTGACAAGAAGAAAATCTCTATGATAACAAAGGAATCATCTCCTTATTTTGTCTGAAGAGCTGTGAGCTTCACAAAGCCCGACCGAGGAGTGTGAAGAGGTGCAGGAAGTGCTCACAACCACACATCTCTGCACCTCAGCCAGCATCCTGCAGCGGTTACCATAGAGACGCTCTCCTGCAACAGTCAGCTGCAAGCTCTGCTCGCTCACTCTGTCGCATCACGAGGAATCAAAGGAGACAAAAAGTTTTGTGCGTAGGGGTTCTACTTTCATTATCTGCAGAGGAAACACAGTGTGCACAAGCATGTGCATGTGTGTGTATTCACATTTTTATTACCTATTCAGGACCTTTAGCAGCATGAATACTCACCCAGTCAGGACATGTTGACCTCATGGGGACCAAAGCCCTGTCCTAAAAAATGTGGTTTCTGGAGTCCTGGTTAAGTCAACGCAAAGTCCGAATAAAGATAGCTGTGCAAATATAAATGTGTGTTTGTGTGTGTGTGGCGTGTTTCCCCTTTGTTGAGACACATTAACTCAGGTGGGTTTTTTTAAATCGTAGCTGTGCAGGTGCAGCAGTGAAAACCACACAACTGCCAGAAAAACTATTAACAACAGAAAACAAAATCAAGACTGTCACATAAAATATGACTTAGATGAATAACTAAAAAAATAAAAGTGATTTAAAACGTTTTTTGAGGGTGAAAGCCTTTTCTAGTATATTGTGTTTCTGTTGATCTCTATTAAGACAAAATTAATAATAAGTAACTAACTATTGACATAAGCTGTCAAACATTTTGAATTGCACATACCTGTAGTAAAGGTCAATACATTTACATAATCCTGTTCTTTTATCACATTTCTTTACCAGACAGTCTTTACTGCAGAAAACACACATCGATGTTGTTGACTTAAAAATACAGTAATTCTGTTTAAAGAGTTAAGAGTAACGAGACCTGAACGAGGAGCAGAATCATTTACGGTTTAAAGATTGAACATCATTTAACACTGAGCTTTTTGTATATAAAACAGTTTTAAAGAGCGAGCACAAGTGAAGCGGTGTTGAGTCCACACTGTGAATCATTAACTTGGGTGATAAAGCTTCTTTTCATCCGCAGCAACAATAACATTTCTTCAATTCTAAATCCTACTTCCCTGTTTTTACTGATGTAACTATTATGACACAAACTGTAACTGAGAGGATTAACTTTCCCCACAGAGTCAGGATTTGCTGTTTCAAATAATTTGCTGTTTCAAATAATCATGGCTTTAAAGTTTTGTAAATTTGGTAAAAAGTTTTAACGCTCATTCAATGTGTATTTAGTGAAAAGGTAGAAGGAAACTGATATTGAAACATTAAAATCTGTTAGTGGTCCTCAGTAGTTATTCATGAACAGCCAGCACAGAAGGAGAAGTGTGAAAGGTGTGGTGATGGAGATCTTATTTAGATAATACTCACCATATTTGCCCTCAGCGATGCTCAGTGGTGCATAAAGTGCTCCATGTCCTGTAATGATTCAGGAGCCAGGCTGACGCCTCTGTACAAACCAGGAAAAGCTCAGTGTGGGTAAATACGGAACGGCTCTGTGTCGGCGAATGTCATGCATTCACTGTTTCCTTTTTATTGTGTTGTCATACTAAAACCTCATGTTACTGCAGTTCCTGTTTGCAAAGAGCTTCATTACTTACCTGGTTCCTGTCACTTCCTGCCCCTGAACTTTCCCAACACACCAGTAAACCCCCCATATTGTCTTATAACACACTTTTTCTTATCCCCTCCGCCAAGAAAATCACGTTTTCACCCATGTCCTTTATCCTTTTACATTTTTTTTCGAGTTTATATAATTATATATCATCATATCAACATAAATGTAAAATATATACAACAACAAAAAATATTTAATATATACATTATACTATGTTAATTATGAATATGTATATAATTGGTGCAGATCCAGATCAGGGAGCAAACCCAGGCCTTTTTTTCATTTTCTTGAATAATTTTTAAGTTTAACTGATTTCCTAGAGAATATTTAATTGACCTTGAGGGAGAAAAATCCAGCGAGTGAATGGGACTGATATTTATGAGTGTCTGTAATTGGTTGCATCTTGATTGACTGTATGTTTCTGAGTTCTTTTATTGGGCTGATGACCTGTGAGTGACTTTTGGAGTCACAGTATTCTACTGAGCTTTTTAACTTCCTCTGATCTCATGTTTCTTTAGATTTGAATCCCGGTTACCTGAATCCTCAACATGAAACATGAAAAGTTGCTGCTTTTATTATGTGTTTGAACTTTTTTGGCCAAGAAGTGAAAGTATTTAAGTTTCAGTGACAAAGTTTGCTTTTATTAATTTCCCTCTTTGTGTGATAGGATCTGTATTTGTGAGTAGAGAGTAATGGATAACACAAAAAGAAAGCAAAGAGAAAGTAAATCATTTCGTAAGAAAACACAAGACAAAGTCTGTAAAATAAAGTAAAAGTGAGGTGAAGTGAGTTGTACTTTACATATTTTATTCAGATCAAGTCAAGTCCATTTTGATCATATTGCCCAATATCGCAAATCTAAAATAGACCCTTGATCTGGACAAGGAAACTGATCCGTCTAAAACCCACAGTACTGAATGTGAGGAACACTGAATAAATGTTTAATATCAAAACAGATGTTTGCAGTGAATTTTATATAGAAAATTCAACATAACACAAATAAAGACACGTAAAGATATTTAGAACCACAAAATATCTTTGTGGTTCTTAAGGAGCAGACATTTTGTGTAAATACTACTAACTCCAATACCTTAGATAATAATAATAATAATAATAATAATAATAATAATAATAATAATAATAATAATAATAATAATAATAATAATAATGAAAAGTCTCCTGTTTTAATGTCCTCTTCTGTATCTTCCAGTAGCCATACATTTACTACTATAATATAATTTATTTAGAGACACTGGACGAGAGCATATCAGTTGCTTCGTGACTGAAGCATTGATGTGAAGTTTCCTCACAGGAGCAGATTTTGGTCCAAACCAGGGGACACTGACTGCATTGATCCTGTAGCTCCAGTTGGGACATTGATGGAGTTTACAGGTGAAGCGTAACCGTTGGCAGTGGTGGGTGAAGCAGGTGTACTGCCTCCCCACATGACCCCTGGCTGAGAGGTCAGCATGCCGTGAGGGCTGCCTGCAGGGGGCGCTGTGATGGCTGCTGGCGGCCATGCAGCCATGTTGCCAGGCATGGTTGGCCAGGGCGCCATAGCTGGTCCTGCCCACTGGTTTCCTGGGAAAACGTTCTGGCCCCAGGGCACGGCAGTGGGAGAGTATGGTGGAGAGGAGTATGGAGAGCCCCCTGGTGGCTGAGTGGGGAACATGGAGAGGATCTGACAGGTGGAGAGTGTTGGCTGAGGAGAATCTATGGAGACAGAGAAGTCTTTAAATCTGAGTTCTGCTCTGGTTTAATGTTAGCTCTCTCTGTTTCCAATTTTTATGCCAAGCTCTTAGTTTGTTTCCTGCTTTATTTCACTGTCAATCAAATAGCTTTGGTTTTCGTCTGTAAATCGGTAAAAAAGAAGAACAAAAAAAGCTATTTGAAGTTTATTCTATTTAATGACATTTTAATGACTTACATCTGATAAATTAAAGTTGAACAGAATAATCAATAAATTAACTTTTCCAACAAAATTCATGCAATTTATTTATTAAGTAAATTCCAAAATAAAGTTTAGAAACAAATTACATTTTAATTGAAAGATGCTCAGCTGTGATTCCACATGGTGGATATAATTGAAACCGAGCAGTAACATTTCTTTAGACTATTTATTCCATCACTGATTAACAAAACACACTCCACATTCCTCTGTCTTTCTCTACAGGGTTTTAAATATATGTGTCTAACTCCGCTCAATATCAGGAGAACCATGGGAAACACAGTATCATGACCTGGTCCATATATCAAAAATTAAATGACTTGTACAGAGTGACCATGGGAAAAAATACATTTATGGAAAACTCTCTTTTATCTTGGATCTGCAGGTCAAAGGTCAGAGGTCAGTTGAGGAGCTGTAGCTCGACAGCTGTTGGGAATAACTATCACTTGTATGTTAATCAAATGATCCAACGCAATGTGGAATTCTTTACCTTATTGAATATCCAGCAGAACGTACTTTGACCTAATGATTATGTATAACTTTAATGAAACTTGAGGATAAAATGTTTTATTTTAAATAGGATGTAAGTTGTTAGTTTATATATTTTTTAAAGTAAAGATAAATAAATGAGGGTTCTATGTGCAGACTCATCCATTCAGTCATGTTATTTATGTAGCCACAGTTTTAACACCGTACGGTTGTATAAACATGAGTGAAGCGATGATGTTTTCAGTCATAATATTTACAAAAGCTAATGTTTTTATCTTGTGTGTGGTTAACTTTGTCGGCCGTTAATAAATATCTTTGATATGACGATGTAAAGAAACAAATAAACAACAAATATGCTTTGAATTTGAAATATTGGGCAAAATATAGAGGAAAAGTCAAATACTAAGCCAGATAATTCTGCCCTGAGTTGGCCTCAGAGGTCGCCCTTCTACCCAGGCTGAGAACTGCCTTCAGATAGCTCTACAATTTAAATGCAGCCTGGCACAGCCTGAGGAAACTCTCTCTGAGAGGACAACAGTTTAAAAGAGCTTCTTTCCACTAACCAGGCTGACTGGTACAGCTGCTGTCAGTGGGTGACATCGGCTCCTCCATCTGGATGGAGAAAACTTCCATCAGCTCATTTCTGGGAGAGACCTGCTGACACAAAAACAGAAAACACGTTCGTTTGTAGCTTTCATTGACCAGCAGCGGGGAACAGTGTTTTCCGACTGCTTTACCGTTTATATATTACGTTGAAAATCTGCGTAAACTCCTCAAATTTTCTCATTGATTTGCTTTGTTCATTATCTTCAGAGGGTGTCAAGCTAATACGCCTATTTTTAATGATACTAATGATAATCCTCCTGTGTCTGATTGGCCTTAAAAATCATAGCCTTAGAAAATAATCAATCATGTATTTTTGCACTTAGTTTCTTCTCTCTGGGACAAATGTATCCATCATTATTTGAAATTAAAACATCAGATCTGTATGTTTAGGTTCCAGTTGTTGTGTGTACAGCAGGGAACTGAACGCTAAACGTTGAGTCGTGGTTTACCTGCTGGGATTGTCCCGGTGAAGACTCCGGTCGTGGACTGAACACACCCTCAAAAGCTGGTGCCTGAAAATAACAGTGGCTATATTTAAACACTGCATAGTTTTCTTCTGCAAATTACTCTTATTTTTTCCAAATTTGAATCTGAACTTTCTTTGTAGTTGGATGTACCTCAGCTGGAGAGGATGAACTGTCATTTAGAACCAGTAAGGAGATCGTCTGGAAATCAAAAAGGAACAAAATTCAAAAATGCAGTGTAGAGACACACACACACACACACATACACACACACAGAAAAGACAAATTAAACCCGGACTTGTGTCGGTGTCTCTGCAGGTTCCTGTGGCGTCTCTTGGTCCTCACACTGACAAACCTCTTTGATGTCGGCCATGACGGGCTCTGCCTGATGAACCAGATGAAACACAACACTGTGTTACAAACACATTCATGCAGGGCGGTAAAATTGCGTCAGAAAAGAGATGCCGGGTCAACAATTAAAAAAACTTTCACTGTGACGATAAAGAGCAAATTAACAGCAGCTGAAAATTCAAATGAGTGCATCTTATTTTCAGAAATGTTTTGCATGTACTAGTCCTCCAAACACTCATATCACAGTGTGTTGTTACCAGGTTAGCCATCTTGATGTAGAAGAGGCTGTAGGTGTCTTGGTGTTGGAAGACGTAGGCCAGAGCTCTGGGGTCTGACTTGTCTTTTGTCAAAGAGCTGATCCGGCTCCTCTCGTGGTCATGAAGTACAGCCTGAAACAAGCAGATGAAGAGAATCAGAGCTTTTAGTCCTGTCACAACATATTTAACCACAAAACCACCATGCAGCACTAATGGCAGCCTCAAATTTCTCCAAAGTGGTCAAGTATATTGAAAATGTATAGTTGTTAACCCAGTGGACCAGAGATGTAGAGCAGGAGATCATCAGCATGTTTGTCTTTAATTACAAAGACATTGTGGCTTCGTTTAGAGTTGGAGGCAAATCAGTGGATATGAAGGTTTCATTGTAGATGTCTCTTAAAATGGAAACAAGAGTTTTCTTTACGTTTCTATAAAATTCAACCAGGATTAAGATTAAAATCTGTGTGTAAACATGGTGTCTGTTCATATTAATCTGGAGAAAGAGAAGTTGCTGGACGTTGCTGATCCAAGTTGAAAACGATTTCAGTGAAGTGCAGGGTTCTGGGTCAGAGCGAGGAATGAGTTGATGTGACGCACCCCGCTCCTCTCATCCAGGATTTTCAGGCCGCTGGAGAAGACTTTCAGCCAAACTCTCTGCTTGTGTTTCCCCTGTTTCCTTGCAGCTGCATCGAAGCCCTGAAACACACACACATACACATACACAAACACGCACACACACACACACAAACGCACACACAAACACACACACGCACTTTTCAGTTTTGCAGGTATGATCCAGTAGAGCTGTTTCACCATTATCCCCAAACATTACTTGAAACAGCTCCATTGAATAATATAACAATCATTAACTTGTGTCAATGAAATGTACCCTGGGAATTGAAGTGAAGTTTTCATTAAAGGTTTTGATTTAAAAGATTTAGTTTAACGGTTTGATTGAACCTGAATCCAAACGGTAGAAACGGTGAAAAACTGTGAGTCATCTACATTGTCTATGAGAAATATTGATGGGACTTTTACCCCCAGAATCAGCCAAAAATGACATTCACCATAAATGTCAGATGACATATTTCAGTTTGGAGCAGTGTTGGCAGGGTGGTAAGAGTCAGTTCTGAGAAAACTGTCCTGTCAGTCACTCCTTGTTATAACAACGACTGATGACAGATTTTAATCTCACTCGTCAAATGATAAAATAAGTCTGGTGTTTATTCCAAATTTTCTCTCTGAGAGAATAACTTTATTAAATAGATGACGAAAAGATCGTCTTATAGATAATTAACCATCGTTAGTCACGATGACACAGAGGTGAGTTTATCTTGGCCGAGGAGGACAGGCTACCTTGAGTTTCATCATGGAGTCCCAGCACATCTTCTCCCCCTGGGAGTCGGGTACCGGGTCCACGCCGATGACCTTTGCTTTGTAGCGAACCCCGTCTCCATGGAAACGGGAGGCAGAGTCACCAGATGACCTGGCGGCGGCTGGGAAACATGAGGTGAAATATGAGGATAAATCTGTGTTAGAGCAAAGGAATGTGTGTCCGTGTATATTTGTGATTATAGTGTTTGTGGTTCATAATTTAATTAAAGTTAATGTGTATTTGTGAATTTAGTGTGTTTGCAGTTATGTATTACTGCAGTGCCTCAGTGTTTGTGTCTCTGCATGTCTGTGTTTGTGTGAATTAGTGTTTGTAAATGGAGAAAGAGGACAAGTATGTGCGTCTTTATGTGTTTTCTGTGTGTGTGTGTCTGTGTGTGTGTGTGTGTGTGTGTCAGTGTGAGTTCAAATTGCTGAGTGAGCATTTGTCTGCTCCTTAGTCAATGTTTCATCTCAATTCCTGTGAAAACAGGTAATTTAGTGGTTATGATAAATGTTGGTAAGTGTTTCTGTGACAAAGGTCGGCTCTTTAGTAGTTTCACATGTGTTGTGTAACAGTTTAATGACTCGTTTTTTAATGTTAAGCCAAAATAAGCAGCACGATAATGCTGTGTCAGGGACAATAAGGTAATGATCGTAACAGTATAATTCTACTGGGGGAAAGTGTTATATTTTCACTTGGGCGTAAACAAATGCTTTATTGTCCTCCTCCGTTACTGCTCTGTTAGGTGTGCAGATTCTATGGGTTATAAATATTTTGCTGACGATGTTCGACTTCAGCCACCTCATGTGACAGATAACTGACGACAAATCTCCTTCCTGTAGGGAGAAGCTGCGGAGAAGTCTGAGCTGGCAAAATAAACTGTAATAAAAGCCCAAAGGACACATGATACAAGTCAAACTGTGGCCTTAGGAAAGCATATCATGTCTCACAAGCTTAAAAAAAACTCCCACAGTGCATTGTTTTGTCAGTTTTCCACTCTTCATTATGTCTGCTGCATTTTCTCTAAAGCATCGTGTGATGTCAGGTCTATTGAGGTGTTCGCTATATATAAACACAGCAACTCTAAACTGAAAAAGCAGCTGAAGTGAGATTCTCGGACGCTTTATTACCTTCTGCAATCATTGCTCCGGTAAATATGACGACTGCAGGAGTTCTGTTGTTTTTATAGACACTGAATTGGAAAATAGCTTCACCCAAAGAGGTCACATTTTCATAAAACCATAATTTCCTATGATGGTTAACACATCTGGGAAGTGCGTAAGAAGCATTACGAAAGTCAGAGATTCACATGTTTCGAGCTCAGAGCTGAGGATCCATCTTCAACAGCTGTTATTGTAATTGTAAATACCAGAGGAGAAGGTGTTTTAAAGAAACATGAGCTGTAATTCGCATCACATAAACTGACATTTATCCACCACACATCAAAGCTTCTCAAGGTTGGGAACGTGTTCAAGGATTTCCAGTAAAAAACTACTGAATACTTCAACAAGTGGCGTCGACAAAATGCTTCTCAAACAGCTGGAACACCTCGACAACCTCCGGTGAAGCAAGTTAGAGGAACAAGGAAGAACAAAACAAACAGTCTACACCTGAGAATGCTGCCATTTCCCATCAGATACTAACAAACTGGCTGTTCCAGAACTGACCAGGGGACAAAGTGCATTTTACCGGCAGTGTTTATAGAAACGCTCAAAGTTATACACCCTACAGGCTGCTTGATCACAGAGGGAATCCACTGAGTGATGGAAGGTCACAATATATTCATCTAATAGATATAAAGAGATGCCTCCGATTTGGTACTGACCTACCATAAAGGAGGGTCAAAATTAAAAAACAATAGGTTCACGAAAGATGTGATGATTGGAAGAAAAGACGCTGCACATGCTGAAAGTGTTTCAACTCGATCAAAGTATTTGTACATGGTATGAGAAGAGAGAGAGAAGAGAGCCACAGTTCAGTCAGACGTAAAAAATGTATGACGGGCAACACTGAAGAAGAAAAAGTCTAAAGTTCCATAATAAAGCTGTAATGTTACGAGAATGATAAAATCATTAAATTACGACTTTATTCTCGAAATCTCAGATTTGTTCCCCCTTTACGTGGCTCTTATACATTATTTTGTACAAATTAATTAAGTTCATAAATAGCTGTTCTGGGTGGATTTAAAATCCCAGATAGAGAAGATGTGCATTTGTCAGTTTTAACAATATGAAAGCAGCACTTATACAGAATAAAAGTGATTTCGATGAGGTAAAATTATCACAATTATGTTGTAACAAATAGAATTGAAGGGAGTGAAGGATTTGAAGCAGCTGCCCATCCATGTCCAAAGAAAATGTAAGAAACTGCACATTCAGCAGGTTTTGAAAATGTTTCACTCAGGTCACTGATCAAAGCCTCGATCGGTCACAGAGGACACATCTCTGTGTTCTTTTCTTTCTTCCTGAGAACAAACCCTGACAGTCAACAGCAGCTAACGTCGTGTACCTCTTGTGCTGGAGGAGAGCCAGGTTCTGACAGCAGTCTGGCCCGGAGCAGGAGAACTTCCAGCCGTTTGCTCCGTCTCCATCATGACGAGGTCTGTTTGGAAATTAAAGGCTGGAGGGGGGGGGGGGGGGGGGGGGACTCAGGAGCCCTGTGAAAACGCGGTTGCCACAGTTGTCTGCTGCAAAAGAGGATGCTTAGTCAGTTCAGCATCTTGACGTAAAGTTAGCAGAGCTGATTTAGAGAAAATCACAGAATATCACATAATGAAAAACAACTGCAAGAACATCAAGTTCTGAGATGAAGGTACAGAAGAGAAGATGTTTGATCCAGCTCACCTGCTGGGAGAGTGTCTCTGCTCTGACCTGGCTGCTTGGCTCGACTCACAGCCGAAACTTCTCAGAGTCAAAGGTCAGGCCTCAGACTCACTGGTGATATATTAACATCCGCTGGGAGGCTCAAGTACATGGGAACTCATGTAGAGGTCTGGAGAGGCTCTAATTGGAGGGGGAGTCAGTGCGTGGTGCTTTTCCCTCTTGGGGGGATGAGAATGAGGTCATGCGTTTCTCCGAGGGACTTTGGGTGGTATTTTCTTAAAATAACAGCAAAACTAAATGCGTGTCTCTTCAGAAATAAAATCAAGTTTGCTGAAAATCTCAGCAGAAAGGATTGAGGTTGCGAGAAGCCATAAAAGTGTAAAGGCAAAAATAATTATTGTTTAAAGATCCTCTCCTGGCACCGATTGAACCCTGAAAAACGGATGGTTGAAGATGAAGTTGAAGATGGTTTCTGTCATTTTAGGTTGATCTTATCACACTGATGTTTGTTCAAGTGTTCGTGTTTTCATTAAGTTTGGTTTTAATTAGTTATTTGACGCTATAAACATTGAAACGTCTTGATTGACAGCTGAGACTGACTCAAATGCACAAGATGGCGGGATTATTATCCGAGATATTTTAGATTCATCACTGGACAGTGGGAGGAATTGAATGCTCATCAAACACGAAACCTCTGCAAGTTTTCTGTTGATCGAGCTAGAATTCGACTCTGAAGACGAACAAGGTCGATGGCTACAGGTCGAAGTGCCAGAATTCTTTACGTATTTTATGTATCGCTCTCTCAAACGTCAGAAAAGTAACAGTAATAGGTAACAAAAGTGTCGCTAATGTTAGATAAATCTCTGTCCTAATCAATATGACTCAGCTAGCTTAGCTAACTTAGCTACTGTAGCTAATTTAGCTTGAAAGATACCAACAATTAGCAAAACACTAACTAACCCTAAACCTCCAAAAACACTGGATCCTATATCACCACAAAGGCTATTTAAATACATCACCGTCTGTCCTCTGCTGTCCTACGTCATACTTCCACCTTGTGATGCAGATGAAGACTCTAAGTGTAATATACAGTAAGTACTTACTCAACAGCAGTACATTGACATTGTGGACATGTGGACACTCAAATAAAAGTATGAACTGTAAATGTATAAGTCATAGCAAAGCAGGCTGTGATTTTGGACAGGGTCCACGTCTGGAGCCGAGCGAGATAACCCTGGACATCACTGTGACATCATCAGGGTTATTTTCTCAGAGTCACAGACGACATTACACAGCTCACACGCCAAGGAGCGTCTCCCAGTAAAGACTAAACTGAACGTCATGTGCAAGATTTGGGGATGTTCACAACTGACGGCACATAAGTCAAGTTAATGAGTCACTTTAATGAGCCAGTGAGAAAAAAAAGGAATTCTGCTCACACTGCAGGGCAATAAAGTTTGTGTTAACTTTGTTTGGTGTTTATGTGACCGGGCAAAGTGATTAGATGTGTCCTTACAAAATATTTAACAGTTCATGTCCTTAATTTCTGGCATTTATAACCTCTGTTGTTTCGGCCTTTGAGTCCACAGAGTTCAGTTTGGTGAACGTAATACCATCATTTTTTTAATTTATGAGATAAACGATAGTGTTTCCTTTAGTTCCTGTTAATATTGTTCTGCTCTGTGGGCGGAGGTGCTGTTTTTATTGGTACCTCTGCTAAGAATGTCTTCGTCTGTGTTTGTTTCGTTGTCAGGATTATGTAAAAACAACTGAACCGATGAAATTCTGTGAAGCGGTTATCTGGATCAGGCGGCAGACCCAGGAATGCTTTTTTAGTTAGTTTTCCAAAATATTCATTGACTTCTCAGAGAAAGGTTAATGGATTCAAGTTTAATGTTTAATGGATTTAATATTTAGTGAATACAAATCTGGATCGAGTGAATTTAAATGTGGTTTAATAAGGAGAATGTTGGACTGTGGCAGAGATATGAACTCTATCTATTTAGTAACATTCTAGTTGCTTATATTCAGTATTAAAGTTTTTGTATAAAAATGCCTTATAAACGAAGTCTGATTGATTGATTGATTTAAAGTATGTGTAAGATAGATAGATAGATAGATAGATAGATAGATAGATAGATAGATAGATAGATAGATAGATAGAGATCTTTATCTCTGGTCTCTTACTTTAAGGGGCTTCCCTGAGAATAAAATATCTATAAAACACATTCCAATGGATAAAAATATTCATAATTTTTAACCTCCTCCTTCATCACTTCCCTGTTGTACATGACAATGATCAATGAAGATCTGAATGTTGAATTTTTAATAGAAAAGCCGCCTCACGAAAGTACTGTTGTGAGATATCAGTAAAGTGTTTATTCGGTTAAACTTCATCCTTTAACATCTTTGCATTAAGAATTTGAACACTTATACTTTAAATCTGAGAGCTATAATTACATGTTTCCGTTTACATAAGATCAGGAGCAGATCAAGCCTTTGGCAGGAACTGGGCTGAAATTGAGCTGTGGGCTACTTGTGACCCCCCCCCCCCCCACCCCCCACCCCCCCTGTCTCTGTGCATTGAGTTTGTTTGTCTTCACCAGCTGCAGAACAAACTACTTACAGCAGCGTTATTATATTTTCCTTACAAACCAACCACAACCAGTAATAACTTCCTGGAATAATACCCTGACCCAGTATGTTTGCTGTGTTTCAGTAACGAGGTATATGCACCATGTATCTACAGCAATAAGACACAGGTCAGCTCTACATAACAGAGCCATAAAATAAAATAAAAACATGTACACTGGACCTTTGTTCAAAATCTTATAATTTCAGTTTATTTAGTTGTTTGGTGATGCATATTTCAACATTTTTAATAAAATCACCACAAAGTTTGGTTTGTCCAGTTTGTAATCCAGCTCTGGATAATGCACATTGTTGCTGTCAGATATAAATCAGATAAATATATATATATATATATATATATATATATATATTGAAATTAAATGTATATGTAGTTTTACTTGAATAATTTTCCAACACTTTTCTTTTCATACATCCTCAGAAATACAGAAAGTTGATAGCAGTTTGTGAAGTTACAGAGAGACTTTCAGCCATGATGCTTTCTCTTTCTAACTGGCTGACCCCCCCACCCTCCACTGCCCCTCTGCTCCCCCCCGGTATAAGGGTCTAGAATGCAGGCGACGCACTTTCTCAAATAAATATTTTGAACCCGACCACTTGTGACACAATATTTACGTTAGCAAAGAGGCTTTCTGCATGCAGAAACATTTTCTCAGGAAGCAAAGCTAATTTGTTGAAAACCCTCAGAAGCAGGAAGGGTTTTATGTCAGATTAAGCACGGCTTTCCCAAAATCTCCCCTAAATGAGAGGGATTCTTTTCAAGTCAAAATAATATGCAAACCCTCAATATGTAGGCCAGAACAGCAGATTTGGCAGAATGGAAGAGACACAAGTAACCTGAGGACATGAAATACCAGATTTAATCCACTTCACCAGGGAATCTGCAGAAAACACCAAGGGCAGGAAAAGGTCACGTATGTTACAGTCATCACAACACAGAGGGGGGTTCAAGTTTCCTTTTTAATAAGAACAACAACTGTGGGATCACAAGATAAAGTATCATTTCCCAACAGTGACAGTGAAGGAGATATGCTCTATATCCCTCCACACACACACACACACACACACACACACACACACACACACACACACACACACACACACACACACACACACACACACACACACACACACACACACACACACACACACACACACACACACACACACACACACACACACACACACACACACACAAACACACACACACACACACACACACACACACACAGTAGCTCTGAGCACTCGGAGTATCCATCAAACGCCCTCTGGGATTTATGTGTGTTGGACGCAGATGGATCATTAGTCTATGGTTCTTTACTGCCAATGAGCTCAAGCTAAACCCGTTCCAAATGGAAGTCGTCTGACAACCTGAACGGTTTATTTGTTATAAAACATAGTGAAAGAAAGTGAAAAATAAAGTTAGAGGATCTGCCCCCAAATCTGCATTTGCACCAAAATGCAATTGGTTGTTCCCAATTTACAAAACCAACAAATCAACCAATCAACCAACCAACAATCAAACCAACCAATTAACCAACCAACCAACCATCAAACCAACCAACAAATAATTTAAAAAAAAACAACAACCAACTAATTGAAAAACCAACCAACCAACCATCCAACCAACCATCCAACCAACCGATCAATGGTATAAAACTAGTAAGATCAAAAAAGTTCAAGTGCCGTCTCAGCTTATAAAATATCTGCTAGTTTTTATCGAATGATGCTACATCTAATGTTAAATTGGCTGAATTCACACCAGGTCTGTGATGAATCATCAGTATAATCACTGACACTGGTCCAACCTTAACCTGAGTGCTACTGACTGGAGCCCATTCTCAGCCTAAACTGGCCCATGCACCAAAGTCCACAATCACAAAACCAGACCTGTCTCCAGAGAGAATATATGAGCCGAAACCATCTTTCATTTCATTCTCCTGCCTTGAAACACAGCTGAGTCCTTTGAGAAGCTTTTACCTGGGACCTCATTTGTTTTATAAACCTGTGAGTACAATGCAGTTTTATTCCACATGTTTTGTTCACATTTCTTGACTTTTAGACGATTCCTTTCTCATGTTGCGTTGAATTATCTCACTAAGGTTGACTGTCATGTGATGTGACGGTGATCAGCTACAGTTCATGTACAAACATTAGTTTCCAACCAAACGAGTTTAGACTTCATCACATACTGAGTGAGTCTCATTCAGATGACTCTAACTAATGTGGCTCAGTGTTTCCCACATTCCACATAATGTGGGACAGCAGATCTGCTGTCGTTGCGTGTTTCACATTTAAACTTAAACTGAAGGATTACATGTTCTGCTGTGCACCGTGGAAACTGAGTGACCTCTGGAGCAGATGAAACAGATTCAGAACCTCATTGGATAAACTAAAAAATATTCTGTAATCAAGCTAAACACCGGACTGGTCCTGTTAGTTTCTGCAAAGTCAAAGTTTGGATGATAAGTTTGTTGGAGTTTAAATGTTAGTTGTTAGCGAAGGCTGTGCTGATACTGTTCTCTTTACCTGTGTGTGCTGTCTGTGAATTTGCTCACATTAATTACACTTTGTCCTGGAGCTAATTCCATTTAGACACCTGTGTGCACTTATTGTTATAAGTGACACTGCATATAATTTAAAAGGAAAATGTTTATATTACTGGCTGCGCTGGCCTTCTGATGACATGTACAAACACCTACATGGCTTTTACTCATGTTAAGAACACCTAAGCAGAGCAAGGTAGCTGTTAAGAACGTGGCTGAACGCCAAACTCCTGGGTTTTTTCAACCATACACAAAGCCTTATATAGGGAGTGTACCGGTTCAGGAAACCATCATAACAATGTACGTTTTAATAGGAAACGCCATAGTGTAAAAGGTGATACCTCTGCGAACATTAGATCAGTGTGTCAATGTCACTTGCCTTTTTGTCAAGTTGGAATAACTTGACAAAATGTAGTACATAGTAAGTAAATATAAAGTAAACATAACATTAAGACTAACAATTACATTTACTGAACTTTAGTTTCCTAGATTTTGTTTTCATGTAAGATCAGCTTGTCAGATGTTACAGTGTAAAACCAGGTAGGACCTCTCTTTGCTCTCAAAACTGCTCAAATTCTTTGAGGCATTGAATCCACAAGATGTTGGAAAACTTCCTGTGAGTTTCTGTTTCAGGTTGAAATGACTGCATCACATAATTTCTGCCAATTTGTCAACTGCACATTTATGCTGTCAAGCTCCTGTTCCACCACATCCCAAAGGTGTTCCACTGGATTCAGCTCTGGTGACAGAGGAGGCCTCTGAAGGTCACTGAACACTGAACTTGAACTGGTGGATTCTTTGCTTTTCGTCACGGTACATTATCTTGTCGTCGGGATTCATTGGAAGATCATAGAAATGGTGATTTATTGGTATAAAGTGTGCCAAGCAAACGTTGCCTCACAACATTACACCACTAGGCTGGACTGTTGACACAAGGCAGGTTGGGTCCAGGGATTCATGTTGTTGACACTGAATTATTACCTTAACATTTGCATGACTCATGCAGGAAAAAGTTGCTCATCTGTCCAGGTTCAGTATTTCCAGTTTTCAACTGTCCAGTGTTGCTGAGTCTGTGTCCATTGCAGCCTCGGGTTTCTGTTCCTGGCTGATGGAAGTGGAACCTGATGTGGTCTTCTGCTGCTGCACCCCAAGGCTCAGATGGTTGCGGATCCTGAGACAAGGTTTCTGGTCACCGCAGTAGTAAACAGTGGTTATCTGAGTCACCGCAGCATTTCTGTCAGTCCCAATCAGTCTGGCCTCCCTCATCAATGTGTTTCTGTCCACAGAGCTTCTGTCCCTGGATGTTTTTGGTATCATTCTGTGAGAACTGTACAGACTGGTGTACATTAGCCTGTATGGTACCAACAATCATACTAAATCATGTCAAACCATTGACTGTATATAAACATGGACAACGCAACTCCACTTCCTCCCACTGTCCAGATATAAAGACAGAATATCCCAGATATGAACGCTGCCATCTCACGCATTTTATAACCCTAACCCTAACCCTCACCAGTAAAATAAACACTTGAACAAACACGTGATTAAAAAAATTACCTAAAATGACAGAAACCAACTTTGAAAATGTATAAAATATGTACTTAGATTTTTAATTTGGTCTCTGTCCCATCCACTGACATGGCAGAGGGGGGATTTAGGACAAATACTGCAGCCCGACACCAGGTGGCAATGAAGATGCTTGGGCTTCACTTTTGGGAGCTGTCATATCATCCATCTTTATATAAAGTCTCTGCATCAAACTAAGAACATAGAATTTTCTTTTCTACTGATGTTGGTAACCTTAACGTTTCCCTTCAAAATAAGAGCTCATCTGTGGCGTTTTTTACAGAAGCTCTGATTTCTAAGTGAATTAATTAATTCCAAGCCTAAAACAAATATATAGTAAATATACAAATATTTGTGTGTAAACAATTATGGAGAAACTGTAATTCATAATCAATCAACTTGTTTTTGTTTGTGCTGGATTAAATTATCACCAACCATGCCGCAGCGTATATATACAGACCACAGGTGAAAGTGCCAGAATGAGTCACATATCCCTGAACTTGCCTCTGAACTCTGAACAAAAGTATCGCTATAAATCCCTGAAACATAAATCATACATCAGATGTAAAGTTTAAATTATCTTCAAGAACAGTTTACAATCTCACTGCAGTAGCAAACATGTTATGTTATCATGTGTAACACTCTGCCTCCTCTGATATATTAGGAAATTAAGTATTGGCTGGTGAACTTCCAGATATAGTAAATTGTTCCATTGTCAGCGTGGATTAATTTCTGTGGATGAAAACACAGAAAAACATCAACAGTACCAGCATCTGTTCCCCAGATGGATTTGGGGTATATGTGTACTCCTCAGAAGGAGTAACTAGTGCTCGGAGTGTTAAGATACTGAAGGTTTACATCAAATAAAACCACGTGACCGAGATTTACCAGATCAACACACGTTTCGGGTCATTTTAGTCACACTAAGGTTGTGTCTCGAGTGTTGATCTCTTGGTCCAGACTGAAATATCTGAGCACATCGGTGTCACAACAGTTTGTACAAATGATCCACAGGCAGCAGCGTTCATTTGTGCACCAAACAGGCACTTGCCCGCGGCTCTGAGCTGAGAGGGGGCGACTGATTATGTTAGTCCACTGCAATGATAATTTTTTGAGAGGCTCCTCAAATGCTATGGGCGATGTGCATGAGACTGCAACAACATCACTGTCAGAAAACCCCAAACGAGGCCCCATGACACTAGTTTTCTGGAAAAAGACTCATCACTTTAGAGGTTTGGTTGAAGACTGGAACGTCTAAATGTGTGTGTATGATGCGCCTGGATGGAGGTGGAGGTTATATGTACGCACAGTCTGACCTCTGCTTATAATTTTTGATAAAATAAGAATTGTTTGAAGATTGGAATGATGTGATTTGCTATCATGTGTTTCTTTTTAGGGAGGGTTGGTTTGGCCCCTCAGGCCATTTTTGGCTTTTTTTGGCCTTGCTTCATTTCACATCTCCCAGAGGAAAAATTCAAGTGATTCTGGTGAATTTACTCCTAAAACCAATATGAGATTCCCATTTATAGTTTTGATCGTCATCATCATCTTCCTGGTTTCTCTGCTGTTCATCTCCTTCTCAGACGTGTGAGGGATTAGTGAGTTTTTGTGCCCTTAACTAAGCTCTTTTACAAGGCCATACCATAATAATATTCCATTCTGTTTTTATTCTATCATTCTACACAGTTCTATCTATTTTATTTGTATCATTGTCCTTTTCCACTTGGAAATTTAACACAGAATTATCCATTTAATTTCTTTTACCTCTTTTCTACTGTTTAATCTTTTATTTTGCTTGAAAATTGTTGTAAATCAACTTTCAGATTTTAAATCCTTTTCTTTTCATCTTGTCTCTGTGTTGTTTTTTAATGTTCCTGTAAAACTCCTTGAATCTACCTCTGTAAGGGGCTTTATAAATAAAATTGACTTGCCTTCTATTTCACACTTTGTGTTTTATGGTATCGTCGTCTCAATTCATATGCGTGATTAGATCTATAGTTTTGCTCCACAACAAACTGTAGCTGTAAAGTGACAATAAAGATCACATGAATCTTCAATCTCTTGATTCTGGTCCTGTCCTGTTCAGAGGTCATGTGACTCACGTCCTGTGTCGGCACCCGGAAGTCGCTCGTTAACAACATCTACATGATTTTCCTCATTATTGTTTACGAGCAATAATTTTTTCATCCGAATTGCAATTCACACACACACACACAAACACACACACACACACACACACACACACACACACACACACACACACACACACACACACACACACACACTCTATTGCATGGAGGAAGTGTCTTCTATATTTTCCTGGATTTAGTTTCTTGTGTTATTCGAGGGTCTAAGGAAAGAGGATCCATGTGCTGCACAGATTTTTAAGCCACTTGAGGCGGAAATGTAAATAAAATTTGACTTGTTTAATACACTAATTTAAGACGTAAACATGGAACTCATTATACCTACCAGCATTGTGATGTAATTTCCAGTATATACTCTGATTCAAATGTGACAATATGTGAAATAAAGCAAATCAAGACTCTGTAATAGTCTCCTTGTGCCGGGCTTGCACTTATAAGTTTTATTGAAATATCTTTGCTATTTTTTACTGTGACTCTCAAAGGAGGGATGGCGGGTGGGTGAGGTAAGGCCATGTGGAAACATCTCAGATCAGATTCAAACCAGGAGTCAGCAGTCACATAATGTGAGCCTCGGCCAATGAAGACTCCTGTTTCCACTCAGGAGAAGTGGCTTTCATTTCAGCCACAGTTGATCCAGTGTGTAGGATTCTATCAGCACAAATGGAAAATGATATTCATCAATATTTTTCCGTCACGTGAAACTAAGAATTGCTGCTTTCATTTGTTTAGAATGAGCCCTTTATATTCACATCAGGGACAGGTCCTCTCTCATGAAATCCTTCTTTTGTGTTTTTACATTTAAGTGGATACATTTGAATGCAAATATGCAAATCGTACCTGTAATCTGACTGGTTTAAAGCCATACACTGTTTATAAAGATGGACAACATGACTGCTCCCCTAAAGTGAAGCCAAAACGTCTCAATCGCCCCCTGGTGGATTTCTCCAGTACATGTCTCCACCATGTTAGTGGATGGCACATGAACCAAACCAAAAAGTCATAAATACATTTAAATACAGATGGTTTCTGTCATTATAGGTAGCTCTTGTCACATTGATAGACGTGCAAGAGTTTATTTTGCTGATAAGTTTGGATTTAATTAGATATTAGATGCCATAAAAACATTGTGAAACGTCATGATTTACAGCTGAGTGTATCGGTGGGATGTCGATAATGCAGCTCCACCCCCCCATCTAACAATGGATAATCAATGAAAGTTTGTACAGATATTGAAAGTCTCTAGAAGATTAATCCTACTGGTCACAGTGATGTTTTTCCTCTGGTACCAGCAGGTTAATATTTAGTGAAATATCTTGACAACTGTTGATTATCTGTCAATATCGATTCCATGAAATAGAACAGACGTTCATGTCGCCCTCAGGGTGAGTTGTAATAACTTTGGTGATCCACTGACTTCTAATTTCTGCTTTAACTCATCGCTCCTTCTGCTGTCACCGTGTGTGTGTGTGCGTGTGTGCGTGTGTGCGTGTGTGTGTGTGTGTGTGTGTGTGTGTGTGTGTGTGTGAGTGCTCTTAATAAATAAAAGGTTATTGGGAGGTGCAGACACACCCTCCCATGACAACTATGACAACAAACGATTAAACAAAAACAGAAACATGACTCTCACGGGTCACCACCTTCCTGTTCTTCAAACATCCGACCAGCTGAATATTTTTAAAGTAAGGTGCTTGTCCCTGGAGGTGGATGGATTCATTCAAAAATATTTCTTTACTCATAATCTGCTAAACAAGAGTCATAGGTGTCACTTTACAGATCTTGATTTTAATCTGTTATATTCTCCAAACAGAAGATGAAAGACATACTGCAAACACAGCCAAGCATGCCATAACAACACAGCCTGGAGAACACGATCACATCACTATTGCAAAAACAACATTTTCAGGTCAGGTTAAAGGGGAATTCTACGATAAGGGTTCTTTTTCTTCAAATAAAAGGCTGAAATTGGTATTCTGGGTCTGAGTCTGATAACATTACATGTGTCTCACTCTCAACCCTGCAGTAGCTTGATGTCCCTCATTTGCTTGTTACCTCTCTCTCTCTCTCTCTCTCTCTCTCTCTCTCTCTCTCTCTCTCTCTCTGTCTCTGTCTCTTTCTCTCTCTCTCACTTTTCCACCTCCGTCTTCTTACAACAACCTGTAGCTGCTTTCAGACGAGCCCTGAACTCTTCTTCTTCTCTGTAGGAGGTGCATGTGTGAACGTATAAAGTCTTACGGTCCGTCTGACTTTTTTTCAATTCCTTTTGATGTTTCATTTCTCTTATTGACTTTCATCTATTCTATTGTACAATATCGGCTCTTCATCTGCTGTTAATTTTGACCAACTTCTTCTTATGTAACTGCCAACCCACTTCACTTTTGATTTCTTCTTGTTTTTGAAGACCCGGGAGATCCCTGCAGGAAAGGAGAGATGTTTTGTTCCTCCCCCTACCTCGAGACTCCTTTTACACCAAAACGTCTTTACATCTGTTTGTGACAGAGCGAAAAATATCATATGGAACTTATTTGTTTGTCTTTTTTTTAGCTCGCTGTCACGGCGTCTCTAAACAATCAAAGACTCGACTGGAGGCCGGAAAAACAATTTAAAATAGGACGCCAAGACTTTGGAGTTTCCAAGAAAACAACCTGCTTTATTTCAAACAAAATAATAAACCAAACTCAAAATGTAAATAATAAGAGTGGGTTGACCAACAAAGGATTGAGAAGCTGCGGAGACAGACACGCAATGGGCCAAACTACAATGAAACCTTTAACGCAAACTAAAATAACAAAACCCCAACACTCTAAAACATGCTGGGAAAAATGATGAAATTTGAAAGGAGGAAAAAATTCCCCACAAACAAGTTGTCGGGCCGATCCTCACTTGATCCCAAATCTCCTCCAGAATCATTCCCAGTGTTTTTGAGCAACACACTGGACCCTCAAACTTTGAATGTGAGCAATGCCAGAATCCTAAAGGAATCCTGCTCCTTGTACAGTGCAGGAGCAGCACAGTGGTGCAGAATTTGTCGCCTCACAACAAAAGTTTCTGGGTTCAAACCTTGCGGCCGACCAGGGTCTTTCTGTGAGGAGTTTGTTTGTTCTCCCCGTGTCTGTGATAGTTTTTCCTCAAGCTGCCTCCCACTGTCCAAACACATGCAGGGTAATTGGAGACTTTACATTACCTGTAGTGTCAATGGCTGTTTGTTTCTATATGCATCTTCTCCACTTATGGTTCATAGAGGTAGCCAGGGGTCAGCGACTCAGGTTGACTTTCCCTTTTCCAATTTCTCCAACCAGGGCAGGGTGGGTACACAAGGCCTCTCGCCCAATGTCAGATGGGATTGGCTTCTCCCATGACCCTCAAAGGATAAGCGATATTGGATGGAAGGATGGATGATGGATGGATATACACACAATGTTGGACACACTTACAGAACTGATATTGATTTCAATGTGTTTAAGAGCCAAGACGAGGACAAGAGCCTCGTTTTCAACGGTGGAATCTAGACCTTGATGGTCGTAACATTTTTTTGGGAAAAAGTAAACTGGCCCCAAAGCTTCATCTCCTTCATGGAGGCAGCACCTGCTCCTGCATCACCAGCATCGGCGGAAAGTCTGAACGAGTGCAGGGAGTACTGATGCATTGGTCATCATTTATATTGGATCACATGCCTCTGTGCATGTTTGATTGCATCAACACCTGTATTTACAACTGCACTGATGTCATCCAACTGGGAACAGGGCTGAGGTAGAGATACAGTTTACAGGAAGTAAATGTTTTGGGATCGTCAAATAAAATCTGATAAAATAGAGATGTTGTAAATATTTTAAGGTTAATTGAGAGCAGGGGATGAAACGGGCTCTTTAAACTGGTGTAGTTTCTGATTCATAAGTTTCGAGATTTACAGACAGAAAAGAACGCTCTTATTTTGCAGCTTAGTCATATTGGAAAAATCTACACACACTTTTTATAGAGACCACAGACGGAGAGAATAGATTTTAAGTGCATTTGAAATAAATGAATTACCTTTACGACATTCAAGAAACTATAAACCACTGCAGAGACAACTTGTACGTGATTCACCTTGAGGACACGCTGGAGTTTCCGAGCCCTGGCATCACTTAAGTGGTTTGTGGTGTTTGGACTGTGCCAACTCTCCTTTGTGAGCAGCAGAGGTGAGAGGTGTTTTGTTTTGTCTTTTAAGGTTGGCCTGCAGACAGAGACGCCTCTCGGCTGCTGCTCTCTGTAAACATCAGTCACACTGTAATGAATGTGTGATGGCTGCAGAGTCGGAGCAGAGTAAGTGCGCTGACGTCCCCCCCATGTGTTCTCGCTGTCCGTCAGCCCTCTACTGTTCCTCACAACCATTTACAGTCATCTCTGTTTGGGACAAAGCTGTGGGGAAAATACCAGCGACAGCAACACACTCGAACACACCACGGACCCTTGTTGCGTACGACCAAGCATTCCTGCGTTTCGTTGAATATTTTGCAGCTTTTCCCACCGATGCCACATCTTTAGTCAGTTTAAAAATCTTTTACACTTGTTGTAAACATCTTTGTCTGATAGTTTCCACCGCTGCCCGAGGGAAGAATCAGAGAGCAACGTACAGAAACGAAAATGTCAACATTGATATTGAAGGCTCAGAACTAGAAGCAGACTGAAAATGATGAAGATCGATGTGGATCCGCAGCTTTGTTTTCCATATGTGTTCTGATGTTGTTTATTAGTTGCAGTCATCGCTGGTTTTATTATAGTATTTGGGGACGTGTGCCAACATTCTCGGCACAAATCCGACGGTGCACCCGCACACAGACGCTGGAGCGAATTAAACCACACATGAAATGCAGTATGAGCTCCACTAATCTGGTGCTGGAGATCCCTCTGCTTCAGATGCACTGGGGTCAAGAGAAGAAATTTGCAAAAGAGAAAAAGACAACCCTGAAAAAGGAAAGACATAAAAGTTTGATCAAAACTTTATATTCAAATGCAAATGTGGTGCTTAACAGTCAGCTGATCTCAAAGTTAGTACACAGGTTCAATAATGGCCATGTTTTAAAAGTTTTAAAACTAACATAATAATGAAAATGCTGAAAATATCACATGGTCAATACAAAGTCCCTCAACATGATACACACAACTAAACAAATCACCTAGTTTGCTTGTTGGCCACGTGTAGTATTGTCACTTTAGAGCTGCACATCCACACCGACGCTTACCCACAAAGCCACAGTCCATTATTCTTGTTCCAAATCCGGGCATGTGACCAAGGTACATTTGTGTCAGTAAAATCCCATAGAAACTTTACAGGAAGTTAAAAAGTTTATGACCATAGATTTTACATTATTTATATCCAATTCACATTTTATTAATCCCATTTAAAGTGCTTCTGAAGCTGTGTAAACTCAAACAACTATGAATACACAAAATAAAACAATGACACTGAGACAGCTACACACAGGCCTGTTTTAAACACTGCAGTGGATTCAGTGCTGCTGATTTGTTGGATTCTTGATTTTACACAGGTTGAAACAAATCCTTAAATTTCTTTTGGGAGAGCTTTGCAGCATGTTCATCACTGCAAGTTACAACACAAAGTGTAAAGGTGAAGCAAGTAGCGGAGGTGTGAATGTGCATGAGTTCATTTGAATGATTTAAGTAAAGAATTTATGCCCTCAAAACTTTCATTGGAAGAAAGTTTTAATAACAGGCCACGTTTGTGCCATGATTAAAACATATATTTATAATCATGCATTGTGATTTGCCTTCTTTGTTGATTTTCATTTGTAATACATATATTATATATTTTGACTAATTGTTTTTTTAATGTTCTTCAATGTTTTGTGGATCACTTCTAATCCATCAGTAGAGCAAATGTTTAATTTCTTTTCCTGTAAAGTTGAAAGAGTAAAGTTTCTGTAATGATGCAGCTAAATTCATTCATGTTCATTATTAATAGTTTATAAAAGTATTATAGGTTTATTAACCCTTATTAAAGCTTGGTGGTAACAGGTTATAAACTTTAACCAAACTCTTTGGATACAGACAGAATGAGACGAGCAGTAGAAACTTTGACACTTGACACAAACCCACATGTCTCAGTGTGTTCACATATGACTCATATCGGGTGAGCAGAGTCTGGAGGAGCCTCTATCTTTACTCACAGACCCCCTGACAAGCTGCCACGAACATTACGCGAAGCTGCGATGACGCCACCAACGCTGTCAGATGAGACATGAAGCGGAAACGGCACGACAGAAAACGTCTATTTCCCTTTTTCTCTGCCCCTTTCCTTCCATCCATCCTGTCAGGCTGCTGCTGGGTGGTTCGGTGGAGACATCCCTCCCCTCTGCGCGTAAACAGCCTCCGTGTGGTTCATTACTGGAAAGCCAAGGGGATGAGTCTTGCAGAGAAGATAACCCGGCTGGCATCTGATCCACTGTCACAGGGGGGTGAAAAGGAAATGCGCTCCCTAATCCTCGCAGACCAGAGGAAATGTCTCCGATAAACGCGAGCCTGTGGATGGTTGTGGCGATGGAGAGCGCGGACTTTACGCACGGATCCCTTTCCGGTAACGAGACGCCGGCGCAGCATTCACAAGCGGCCCCTGTCGAGACAGCGATGGCTTTGCCCATTTTCATGTTTGCAGGAGGCGCCATTGGGAATTTGATCGCAATAATCGTCCTGTCGGTGTCTAAACAGGAGAAGAAGTCCTCCGCCTTCTACACGCTGCTGTGCGGGCTGGCGGTGACGGACCTGCTGGGCACCTGCCTGGCCAGCCCGCTCACCATCGCCAACTACCTGGACCCGCTTGTGCTCGAACACGAGCACGTCTGCGAGTTTCAGTCCTTCCTGCTGCTGTTCTTCGGTTTGACAGGGCTGAGCATCATCTGCGCCATGGCGGCGGAGCGGTACCTGGCCATCTGCTGCCCCTACACCTACCAGCGCTGGGGGGTGGACAGACACTTTGCGCAGAGGTTCCTCTTCTTCATCTACATCAGTCACATCTTCTTCTGCTGCCTCCCGATGATGGGCATGGTGCGGAGCAAGCTGCAGTCCTCCAAAACCTGGTGCTTCATCGACTGGGAGACGCAGAACCAGGTGGCCGCCGCCTACACCATCCTGTACGGCGTGGTGAGCCTGCTGCTCATCCTGGGCACCATCATGCTGAACCTGGCGGTGTGCGGGGCGCTGCTGCTGATGAGCCAGAGGACCGTGCAGCGGCCCACGTCCAGAGCCAGCGTCCGGCAGAGGTGGAAGGCTCTGTCCTCGGCCGCAGAGACGCAGATGATGGCGGTGCTGGTGATGACCTCCGCGGTGGTTCTGGCCTGTTCAGCTCCGCTGGTGGTGAGTCAGTCAATTAACCAATTAGTCTGCACTGAATGGGGAATTTATTGCATGTCCAATTTATCAGCAGCGACTGAGGCACAGGGAGGCTGTTCAATGTGCAGGAGTTTAAAATGGCATTAAAAAGCCCAACTCAAATTAGACAGAACTTGAGTCAATTTACTTCCCACCACTGATCAATCTTTATATTAACCTGCCAACATACTGTATCACCACAGCAGCCCGTTATTTATCATTACAGAGATAAAGAGTGGGGTCACTTGCTTGGTTACACATCAATCCTTCAGTTCAGAAAGAAAAGACACAGGGTGTTCAGATTTAAAAAGTGAACTGAAAAAAGAGGGCATGAAGCTAAAGTAGAACTTGTATCTGATACTGTATCTATTATCTCAATGTTTGAGCAGATTTATGACCTTTTCTTTCTCTGTGTATGTGATATCAGAGCTTTGACCTAGTTACAGCATCGCTTTCGTATACGCCCTCATATTGTTATAGCAGGGACTTGCTAAGTCATTTCATGAATGTAATGTCCATTGGTTTTAAATGTGTGGGTGATTATGGCCTTGATAACAGAAATCTGAGGGCTCACAAGATGATTTGAGAGACAGGAGAAAATTGAAAAACGACTTCCTCCTCAAGAAAAGGGTTTTGTTCTGTCTATTAATCCCATTTCCTCTGATGATTACTTGGTAGAAACACAGTCAGACATTAAAGCTCTGAGAGGGGATCACATGTAGTTGCTCCAACATCAAGTCCATTACTGGATGAGTCGATTGACATATAATGAATCAGTAGCTATTTCTATAATCGTGTAATAACAAAAAGTCTATTCTGGTCAGAAAGTCATTCGTCAGCTTTTTTTTCTACTAATTTCATTTTACACTTTAGGAAAATTGTGAGGTTTTTGATCTACTGGTAAATCTCGCCGTCTTCATTGTCGATCCCCGAACTCTCTGGACTCACTGTCTGTCGTCGCGCCGCAGATCAGCTGTGTGTCGGTTGTCTGTTTTTCACACGCGCTGTGTGTCCGTTACTGGCGGTGGAGCTGCAGGTTTATCTCCTGCATTTCCTTCAAGAACAAGGTGAAGGTGAAACGCTGGAGTGCTTTTACTTTGAAACGGGTTCAGATAAGTGTTGTAATTGTGTTCGCAGCAGAATAAACAGAGAAAATTATCTTTCACCTGAGTTTAAATGTTTATCTGATGAATTTATGTCACAAACAAATGGTTGCAACACTTTCTGTATGCCTTTTCAAAATAAAAGAACTTCAGCGTTTCCCTTGATGGAATCCATTCCCTTGTTTAAAAGTTTTTCTTTATTGTGAAATATTTGCAGGAGCGGAAGATACACGGCTTCATACTGTGTAGTACTGGTACTTATTTGAGTACAAGGGACTTCTTTCATACAGGGCAATAATAGTATTTGTGGCCATATTCAAATCAAAGCCTATATGTAAAAACATTGGGCTGCAGAAGCAGCTCCTCTGCAGAACATGTTGTGGAATTGAGAAGCCATTGTAAATATGTATTGATATTAATTTTAATATTGTGCAGTGAATAGAAAAAGTTGCACAACTGCCCTTCTTTGTGTATATTTATTTCTTGTACATTCAGTCTTTAACAGAAATTGCAAAAAATAATAAGTGTGACCCTCCTAAGTGTGTTTTTTGGAAGATATCAGGGTGGTAGATCTCCGTTTATGTTTGGAATTAAAAAGTGATCTTGGGCTCGAAAAGGTTGGTGACCATTGCTGTAGAGCTAAGGAGTTATATAATTGTGAACTTTACTGAATCAGGAATTGTTCATGGATGTCAGACATAAATTGACCCCTCTGTGTAAATGAGGCCCCCTGCATGGCCCCTTACCTAGAAAAATCCAAGATCCGCCAGTGAATTCTTCATATGAAGTTTAGGAATGATTATCTGTGTTTTATTTTAATTGGGAAACCAAATACAATGAAACAAAAGGACTAAAATTCTGTTTATATCTGACCATGTTATTTACACGATGAAGATCTGAGCTGTAACTTGTTTTTCTCCTTCAGGTCCGAGTGTTCGCAAACCGCTTCATGCTGATGAGTCCAGGTCAGTCCAAAGCTGACCTGGCAGCCATTAGGATCGCCTCTGTCAACCCCATCCTGGACCCCTGGATCTACATCCTCCTCAGAAGGTCTCTGTTCCGACGGCTGCTCAGTTTATCCAGACGAGGCAGCAGCACACGCAGCATCGCCTCTTCGACGCCACAGAGGAATCTGTTTTATCCTGATATCATGAGGGACAACCACGTGTTCACCCAGCTCATGTGCAGCGCAAACATCATCACTCAGCTCCCTGCCACTGTCAAGTTCACTCCCTACGACACGGAGAGCCTCCAACCGACTTCAAACACTGCAGACTGAGGACACGGCCAACATCTGTGAATGTTTGCTGCTCGATGCCGGCGACTCGGTTTCAGAGCTGTCACGTGTGAGATGGAAACACAGTGACGACTTTGTGGCTCACAGCTGGACGGAGCCCCTCAGAGCTCCTGTTGGATTATTTATTCGACAGAAACAGAGGCCGGCGCTGACTTCATCTCTGCAGACGTCTCCTGCAGAGACACGGGACTGATGAGAAAAACTCAGCTGAGACTTTCTTTTCTAACTTTGACTTGTCGTCCACCCTCTCCTCGTTCCACCATGTTCTACAGCTGCAGGTAGATGGACAGCTCATCTCATCTGGAGCCAGTTCTCAAGTGGCCTATGGCTCTTTGGAGGTCCAGAGTTAAAAGTCATGTGCTCATACAATCAGTGCATGAACATGGTAAGAGTCTGTGTTAACCAGAAACTGAGTGAGACCCATCACAAGTGTTTTTATGAGACGTGACTTTGGGAAAACTCCTCAGGAGAAACACTGAGCCGAATAAAGACTTGACCGTGTGATGATGACGTCTGTTTGCAGTAAAGATTCTTATTTGCAATAAAACTCGGACCGAGTTTGTCTTAATCTCTTTTACTTATTAACCACAACTCCTGGTGATCTGGTCCAAGTTGAGGTTTGTCAGTTATTAAATTCTTTCCAGGAATTTTCGTAAACTATTTGAAATCAAATAGGGATTTACCGACTCCTTAAAAAGGCGTTTAGAAAAATACACTCAGAGAGCATAAGTCCACATGTAGGCCCAACAGCTCCCATATGAACACATTTACATTCACTAGATTCAGGTTTTTTTTGTTTGGATCTGCACCAAGTTTCAAACGCTCCCGAATTTCATCTAGATCAGTGAATTCTTTTCTGAGAAATCAACAAAAAATTTGAAAAACACTACATCTCGCACTGTTAAAAACGGTTTAAACAAATAATACTAAATCCACCCCCTGATCCAGATCTGCAAGAAACCTTTAATGGATTTTTCCCTGACTCATACCACAGCTTTCCATCAAATTCTGTGGTGATCCGCCCTGGAGTTTTTGTGTCATCCTGTTAATAGGCAGACAAACAAAACAAAAACAAAAGGCAAACACCAGAGGGGCTCTGGTGCAGGAGGACAGAGTCATTAGGGGGGGGGGGGGGGGGGGGGGGGGGGCTTACATGTCTAAACTACATGCTGACATTTACTACACTTCACATATCCTTATACTGCATTTTCGGTTTTTGGCCTCTAGGGGACATTGACTTATTTCCTGTCTAGCAAACACAAATCAACATTTCATCATTGTGTTTCTGACAGTCACTTTCAGGGTGCGTCACTCTCTCTGTCTCCTTCAATTCCTGAGAAAAGAGGTCTATGAAATCGCTATCTTTTTCCTACTAAACTTGTGTAATGTTTCTCAAGAGGTCAAACATGACAGAACATGTCAAGAAAAACTGAATAAATTAGTTTTTTCTTTTTGTCTTCAGTGTCCATTGTTAACGGAGTTAAGCTAAAATGTCGTCTGGACTTAGAACACCTACAAAAAGTATCACTGTTTGTATTTTGTGTGGACAGAAGAAACCTGTTGGACTATAAACAGCGCACAGCGAATGAAAGACAGATTCCTGGCTCAGGAATCCACCGTCTACACCAGAAGCCCCAGAATATTGGCAGTGGCCCTCATAGTTTAATTCATCATCAGACGACAGCTGATGGGCTCCGAGATTGTTATCGTAGATATATTTTGTATTTACTTGAAATTACTTCTGTGCTTTTACTTAATCACCATTAAAGAGACATTAAAACATTCAGTATTCCATGATGCATTTATTCCCCCCCCGCCCAACATTTAAAAATAGCAATTACTAAACATAAGACGAGACTGTGCTGAGCTGCACTTCTGTACAACATGTTCATACCGTGACACCATAAATAAAAATCTATAAACATCGGTTAAGAAAAGTTCTCTCTCAAGATCCATTAAAGACGCACAAAAATAATAATTATACAACTTTTACAAAGTGTCGTCCTCTTTGTCCACTCGTCTACATTTACATCCCAGTAAGAGGCTTTTTCCGCAGAGAGCCGGCGTCCAAATCAAGAGTTCAAGTCAGGAGGAAATTCATAAACTACAACATGTCTCCCACATGTTGAAGTTTATAAATTTGACGTCTTGTCGACCTGTGAACGGAGCGTCCGCGCTGCACTGCATCAGCATCAGAGGTGACGCTCTTGCTTTCGGAAGCACGAGGACGGACATGAAGAAAACAAAGGAAGAGTCTAAAACAGGAGCTGCAGGAGCGACAAAATGTCCAAATGCTGTTTGCACCATAATTCCTTTCTTTCAATGCATCCAAATGACCACTGGCTTTAGTTGCTGCTTCATTCAAAGCACAACGTTTTGGGAAATGAGTGCAAACTCTGAGATGCAGGTTACACATAAACATTACATTACTACAACATGAAATTATAGTTTTCATTTGGCTGAATGTTATTTGTCAAAGTGATATGTGCAGATTTTTGCTGAATCAACTCACAATCATTGACATTTAAAATTCGAACAGATTGTGTTTTGTCCAGGAGAGCATGATATGTCACATTTCACCTGGTTTGCTATGGAGATGAAGTACGAGACTCGTCACAACACGTGTCTGTACTGAAATGTCTTGATTACTGGTCAATTTGAGTTGATGCAACACGATGTAACTTCAACTGAGCAACAGCGCCCTCTGCAGCCTTATGTGGTGATTAGAGAGAAACCCAAAGCCTGCATCGTCTCTCTTACTGAACTAAAACACAATGGTGGATATTACCCATGATCCCAGAAGAGCTGCTGCTGTAACAAATATTCAGAACTCTGTTCAGGATTCATTATAGTTCGAGTTTCTTCATTGCATATTGTAGCAAAACGCTGGTTTTTAATGACTTCTAAGGCTTTTTAATTGATCCACAGTTCAGCTTTAATCTGATTTTGACAATTGAAGTTGAATTGAAATGACAATCGATTCCTCTTTCAACTCTGTTTCAGTTCTCAACAACTCGTCAGCTGCTGAACGCCCCACTCTGTAAATTTGTCTGTTGTTTTAAGGATATTTCTGCTCATACGTTTAAATTGAATACAGTGCAACAGCCGCAAAGTGCACATCTGTCAACACAAAGAGCTACAGCAGCAGCCTGAACATTAAATGTATCATTGTGTCAGGGCTGTGTAAACCCACATTTCACTACTCAGGTGTTCGCACTTTTCTGTCAGTCAGTGTAAAATGGACAACTTCACGATTTCTTTAAAACAGGACCTGACATTTGGTTTTCTATCAAAGCATTTGAGATTTCTCTCCTTTCTGTAGAAAAACCACCGCAGCTTTGTAATCCCAACACCCCAAAAACAGCATCAGCAGTTACAGGTAATTTCCTCTGCGAATCCAAACAAGAAGTGAAAGTCCCAAAGACTAACAGAATCGTCTCAGAGGCCCAGAACGCAAAAATCCCAGAGAGATCTGTGCAGGATCAGTTTGGGACTAAATACTGTGACAGTGTTTTAAAACTATCGGAGAAGGCAAACACAGTAAACTTTAACAAAAAGAAAAAAGCCATATTAATAAAATATAACTGCACTATGAATTAGGGACTAAAAAAACAAGCTTGCTGGCTACAAATGGCACTTAAAAAAGTAATGTGGTGTTTTCACCAAAACTATACAACGCTGATTTCAAAGTTAAGTTACAGAGGAAAAAAATAAAACCCTTATATTGCTGCAGTGAGATGCTCAGAGTGCATTAGAGACAACAGAAGAAATCATGCTTGGGAGAAAATGTGATAGATTCCTAAATGAAATAGTTCAAGCAGTTAGAAAAAGGCTTTTCAAACATAAATGCTTATCAATTATCAATAATGATAATCAAGCCTCAGGTCCACCTAAAATTATAGCTGGAACTTTAATTGCACAAAGCAAACCTCTGATTTCATGCACGTGTCATTGTAAATCAAAGTCTGTCGCTTTACGTTAAACAGCGAGACTGTGAACCCACATGACAGATGGTCATTGTCTGCATCACACATGTAGTTGTTTCATGATGTGTAAACTTGACATGAACCCCTGTTAAAAAACAAGAAACATGATGGAGCAGCTTTGGTTCAGGCTGAAAAAATTATAATAAATCGCCAGGCAGGAGGAAAAAGATTTCACTGCCTGAGAAGCTTCACAGATCAAAAAATACTAATGATCAATCAAATAAACACTATTCATTGGTTTAAATCAATTCATTTTTACATCCTTTACATTTTACATGGTTAGACTCCTAAGAAAGATGAATCACGAGTATTCTGCAATATGCATATAAGGATGCTTTGTTTTGATCAATCAAATATAAATTTTTACTTTTTACATTAATGGTCCATGAAAACAAACATTTAGTTCCTTGTTAGCATGAAGGAAACTTCTGTGAGAGGCCACCGACTGTTAGAGCAACAGAAACTGTCTCACTGCAGAAACATTTGTCTCAATTCAAAGACAGGGACACTGCATGTTAGGACTGGGCGATAAAACGATAATAACAATTATCACAATAAAATTTCCATAATAGCAAAATAACAAAAGACCAATATATATAGGAGGTGAAATAACAGGTAATTGATCAACCGCAGATTTATAAAATGTTTTGCTGTTTATGAAGTGTTTGTCATTCTTGGCTCATAAAGTAGTTTTAAAAAATCCTTATTTGAACTTGAAATAAATTATTTATCGTCAGATTTATCGTGATAATTATTGATATGAAAGTTTGTATCTTGACCAAGAATGCATGTTCAAATTTCATCAGAAACGTCTCTAATAGTTACCCAGGAGATTCAGTTTTCATCTGCATGTGTTTGTTTGTCTGTTTGCTACCAGGATGACGCACCAGAGTACAGGACGGATTTCCAAGAACACTTGGTGGAAGGATGTAGCATGAAAGAAGAAAGAATTGAGTAAATTTTGATCCAGGAATATTTTTCAGGTTTTTCTCAAGAAATAATTAATGGTTCTTGATGAAAATATAAGACATATTTAGGGAACTTATATCTATGAGTGTGCGCAATTTGGTGCTGCTGGACTGAATTTAAGGGGTCTTGGCGGAGGTATGCGCCTAATTGTTGAAATATTTCAGCCTGATCCAAAGCGCTAAACTGACATTGCATCCAACTTTTTTTAGGTGACCATCCACTTAAAATCCTTCACATTCCACAAACAAATCCCATCTGCCTCTGGAGACTTTGGACAAATTAAATACTTTTCTCCTCACATCATGACAAATGCCTCATGAAGAAAAAGGACAATCTTTAACGTGAAATACATAAAATCAAATCATTATGATCCACTGAAATATTACAGCTGACATCTTTTCCTCTGACAAAAAACAAATAAAACACTGTATGGCTGTTTGTGAAAACAAAACTCTAACATTTCCAAACAGTGAGGTGTAAATCCCTGATCAACCACCATTCAAATTCATCTGCCTGGATCACATGGATTCATTTTTTAACCAAAATGTCTGAAAATGTCCGATACGAGTTTGGTTCTTTCTCAAACTATCCCATACAGTGAGAACTAAATAATAAACAGGCAAAATGAAGCTGTCAGGAAGTGAAGTTTAGACAGGGAGGAGCATGGGAGAGGTCAGGTCACTGGGCCATCAACACCAACTCTTTCCTTCCTCGTTCAGAACAAACGGCACTTGCCTTCACTTTCAAGTGTGAAGCGGGGCAGAGATGACCCGCTGCTGCGGTGGGGGCGGGGCCGGCTATACAGAGTGATGTCTATGACAGCGACCCGGCGCGAGCACAGACTCCTGTGTTACACCACGTACTGCTGGTTGCTGCTGACGTTTGTCGTGTGGGTCTGCCGGCTGTACTGAAAGTGGTCAGTCAGCACGTTGTTCCAGTTGTGCTGCTGCTGCTGTTCTGAGCCGTGGGAGAAAGGCACTGACCCGTTGGCCTGGATCTTTTCCAGCGCCGGGTTGTCAAAGGACGTCAGGTCCTGCTTGGAGCTCGGGAGCAGCTTCTTCTCCTTGTTTGCGTCGTACTTGGCCTGTTAGCAGAGGAGAAGAGAAAATAGATTTTTGATAACTGTGTCTTAGTAGTTGGACTCCTGGCAGTGCACTGAGGCTGCCAACCAAATAGCTTGGCTGGGTCAAATTCAAGAGGATAAATTATGTGCACCTTAACTTCACAATTTACTGAGTGAATGACGTTGAAAGACGTTTATAGACCTCTTTACCGCAACATTACAAACTATCAAGGTTTTCAGGGACTCACCTTATTGTAGAGGAAGACCCCAACTATGGCCGTCATCATACCACAGATGTTAGTAAGGCTGACTGGGTTGCGCAACATTAGCAGTGATATGCTGATGACCATGATCCTCTTGGTGGCGTTGGCGACGGCGTAGCTGAGCGGACTGACGAGGTTGAGCACGCTGAATGCAATGACGTTCTGGGCGAAGTTGCAGAAGCCACTAATGAGGAGGAGGCAAAATGTACCAGTCCATCCTGAGATGTCTGACTGAGGCAAGAAAAAACACGACAACGTGATGCTTTTTGAGGGAACTTGATTTTTGATTCAAACAATTGCTGTGCATAACGGCAAAATATAAACAAATTATTCTTTCTTTCTATTATTTAATTGAACAATTTGATGATTAATGAGAAACACACGTCATCATACGACGTGTATGATCACGATACAGATGTCAGACCCATTCTGGAGCAGTTACTGCAACTCACCATTTCTCCGTTAACAAGAAACACAGAGAGATCCACCAGAACCCAGGTGGGCAGCATGAAGATCACGGCATTAAAGCCCAGGATGTTGAGAAGCCTCAGGTGGTGGACCCGTGTGTCGCGCAGCACCTTAAAAAAAAACCGGTTGAGTCACACAGATTATGTAATGTCCTTGTTAACACGACCACTTCTCCTTTCTCACAGCGTTTCAAACACCTCCACACTCAGCAGGTTATCAGTTTCACGCGTTTCACATCAACAAGAAGTGACATTTCAATTAGCCTCCTCCCTCCAGGGATCATGCGGCACATACCGGCAGGTGGATGGTTTACCTTTTTGGAGAAGATGTTCTGCATAGAGAAGCAGAGCGTGGCAGCCAGAGCACTGATTAATCCTGAAACATGAAAGGACATCTCAGTCGCCGTGGCCAGCAGCACTCCACCAATGATGGGGATGAGTGATGTGTACACCTACAACAAGGAGCACACAGAGCGAGAGGCCAGAGTCAGGAAAGGAAAGAAAGACAATCATCACTTCAGTAATTTATTCAAGGGACTACAATTTAATTTTCTGCTTCAGGCAATCTGCAATCCCAACCTGTAGTCCAGGACCCAAACTCATTAATCCACACAATAATATAAAGGCAACTATCTTGATTTGCTTGTTTTTGTTAGTTTAAAAAAGGGACTATATGCACGTTTCTGCTATTGCTACAAACATTAGCATTAACTTTTGCTAAAACGCTGAGAGTTCTACAACAAACTTTTACATCAAAACCAGTTGGGACATTGACCTTTGACCACTATAGATTAAAAAGGCTTCATGTGAAGTGTTCTTAAAATTTTGATTTCACAAGAGTGGAACCGACTGACTGACAACCTGAAACCATAAAGCATCCACAGCTGTCCCTGGTGTGACAAACAGGCTCTTTCCCAACTGTCTTTTTTTGTTTGGTTACGATCGGTCAGGATGCAGTACAAGGAAGCAGTATAGTTCAGGTAATAACTATTCAAACATGACTCAGTTAACGTTAACGTCATAATCTTAAATCAACAAATAAAGAATGTTTGTTAATCCTTTTAGTGCCAATTTTGTTCTTTAAACACTTCAACAGTAACTGGAAAGTGCTCCTTCCTTTTTGTGTTGTTTCTATTTTGGCAGAGCCCTAGATGTCTGACCCATTTCAGGTGCCCTGAATCATTGAGAAATTCATCCTGAAGAGTTTCTGCGCTCTAAAGGAAAAGTTGCAGGACGATAGGAATGTTACGATTAAGTCACATATTAGTGCTTGTAAGACACAAACCCAGGTTATATTTTATTAAAGAAAACCATTACAGTTGTAATGTTCACTTATTGTTGACACAGTTTAAGAGATGTTAATTAGATTATTTATTAGCATTGAAGTCATGGAAGCAGTGTTGTCCCGGACTAGGTTTTATTAGAGCAGCCACAAGTCAGCAAATAATCTACTAGAAAATCATAAAAAGAAAATCACCATACAATTGTTTGGATAATCGATTAATTGTTTTTAATTAGAAATTTTTCTGGCAAAATTTGTTTGTTTTTTATTGTTGTTTAACAGATTAAATTCAGTCTTATGTGCTGTGTTGCTTCCCTTCCTCCTAGACTTAAACTGGGTTGTAACAGTGAGGAACTGTGTTTTTAAAACAGATTAATCAATAATGCAAATACTCACTTAGTCCGACATCATACTGACGTGTTAAATTTGCATTTACTCATTTAGTACACTTTACTCGAGAACTACATACAACTGTTTCTAATTTCCTGCGTCCTCAGTGTCTATAAATGGGAAGTACAAAAACCACAACTATGAACGTCCGCAATAATACACATATAATCTGACTTACAAAAACATCATCAGCTTCTCACAGATAGACATTGTGACAGGGTTGTTGTATTAAACTGCATTAGGTTATAAAGGTGATAATAAAGTTAATTCAAGAATTTATTTGGTCTCCAGACATCTTGACTCGCCACGGAGGGAAAAATACAGGTTGTCCCAGTAAGATATGTGAGCCAGTAAATATTATATGACACCTTTGCTTTACCTACTGTAACACATCCAAATATCTGCCAAGGAAAGGCCTGTGAGACAGTCTCATGTGTTTCATAAAACTTAGGGTTTCTCGGTACAGTAAAGTACTGTACAGTGTGGCCTGCTCCTCCTCAAACAGGATCTCAGTAAAGTATTATCAAAGCCTACATTCCCCGTCTGTGGCCGGTCTGAATACTCAGCTGCTGGCTGCAAAGTAAACATGACAAGCTGACGTGAGACTGGAGAAATCTCCTGCTCCTGCTGCCTCAAATCCTGGTTCTTTAATAGTAAGTAGAAGCAGACAGTGAATTCTGGTCTGAATTTCTCCAATACTCCACAGCTGCAAAGTGAATACTATGAAAGATAATTACATTATTTGTTTGTAAAACTAATATCATTTAATAGTCGGATACAGTAGCTGTGCGTGAAGAAAACAGTCTTGCCTGCTTTTCAGTTTTCTATAGTAAGGTATTTAGTTTGGTTTATAAGCGGTTTTCTAGGCTAATTTGAGACTATGTCAGGTTTGACTTTGTATACTTAGTTAAGCAATACTTCACAGCGTTACCACAACCAGAAGTCAAGAAAATAAAGTGATGCATTTTGGTTGGTTTTCCTAACCTTCTATGAAAGAGTTGATTACTTTTGGATTTTGAAGCAACAGGCTGACCAAACAAGCCCTGAAAGTTGTGATGGACATTTATACCTATTTTCTCCATTTTATAAAACAGTCGAACAGAGAAAATAATCGGCAAATGAGTTTATATCGGAAATAACCATTAGTTGCACCATGTAAAAAAAGTTTTTTAAATTGAAGTGAAGTTTTTTTTTTTAATCATAGAAACATTGAGCCTGATTCACAAGATTCACAGTGACAATAACTTCAGGATGAACTTAAAGCAACACTATAAAACTTGTTTTTAACTTTAAAATGGCAACTTCAAAATAAGGTAGGCATCTACTCTGACTTGTAATATGGAGAATGGTGCCACTTTCATTCCCACCCTAAACGTCTGTTCTTGCTCTATGTAACTTTGGTGACCAGATTCGATCTCCTGTGAAAAGTGTGTAACTGACCAATAGTCGCAGCTTAAACTTTCAAAAATAAGGTCCAGCAAGTTCAAGGGTGATGCTGAACTGTAGATTAGTTGAAAAGACTTAGAAGTCATTAATAAACACAGATTGGTGCATTTGTCACCGCTGCAGCTCTTCTGGTTCAGGAAGCTGGGGATCATGGGTAGTATCCACCATTCAGTTGTGTTTCAAATAAGTGAGTGGTACTACAAAGTAAGAGCTTCGGTCAAGACATTGATAGGCTTTGTTTTTTCTCTAGGTGAAAACCACTTAGACATGGAGGCAAACAGAATTAATCCCCACATGCGGCTGCAGAGGGCGCAGTAAAAGTTACTATCACTTTGACTCAAGTTGATTTGCCAGTTCACCTAAAATAAATCCCTCCCACAGCTTTTTATTAAAGCTCACAAGCTTATATCAAAGTATTTCACAACCATCACATGATGCTTCCTGTAATCCACACGCAACTCTGCCATCCGGTGACTGCACACCTTTACACCAAGCGTGAAAGAACATGTATGAACCCTATTGGCTCCTAATATTAAAAGTAGTGACAGAATTTGGGGATTTACCGGGTGAATGTGGCCGACTTGTGGAAAATAAATTTAGTTTCCCGTCCCTCACCTCCACCCGAGCACCGAGCACCTGATCATAGTCGGGGACAAAAGCCCCTACAGATGGCCGTAACATGAGATGCAGCACAGGCACAGTACAGTGCCACATCACCACTGCTCTAACACTTGAGGAACAGGCTGCGATAGAGCGGGCCTTGTGTCTTGTTTGCTGTATCAAACCTACTCACCTTTGTGGTTTGCTTCTCTTTCATGAAAATTCTTGATAACAGCACAACCCATATTGGCATTGTGGCTTTGACTGTGAAGGAAACACAAACAGAAAAGAGACGTCAGCAACAACAACGACTAACAGAAACAAGTAGAGCTTAAAAGACTGAAGTTTGGACTATAAATGCTGTGGTGTTCTACCCAGACCCACGCCCCTGTCAAACACTAAACTTGTGTCACTCTGATAGTAAACATGCCTTTGTTATATTGCACCATTTCTTCACTGACTGACGTACTATTACAGCGAGTTTACTCTGGTGTGTCACTAACAATGACAGACTTTTACAGTCGTGATAGCCTGGTTTTGTTTTCAAATGATGGACACTTATTTTAAAAGGTTTAAATAGAAAACTACCATCCACAAGGCGCCTAAATGAAGTTCTGATTCACTGCAGGGCTGTTGTATTAGACTTGCGGGTGGAGACCGGCAGTTAATGACAGAACAAAATTCTGACTTAATTGACAAGGCAGCAATGGCTCTTAAAATGGGTCCAAAGATCATGAAGGATATTTAATGTGGTGCAGAGGAAGTCGGACAAGATTTGACTTCAAAATAGACTCTTTCTGAAATTAACTCTACAATATATGGAGTATATGGTCTGGAAATTGTATGGAGTTTGTCTTTAAGAACGCAGGCGGAGATTCTACGGGTCAGACGCATTCACAGCAGAATCTCCAGAGCGTTCAGGTGACGGGTGGAGCCTGGAACAGAGCATTGAGGGTCCAAGGAAATCAGTGTTTTCATTTACAGCACATCAACAGTGGTGAAATTATTAATTAATTATGTAGTTTAACAACAGAACTGCAACAAATCCCACTTTCATGTTGGCTAAAATTGTTTGATGAAAACTTTTCCGAAGTTGTGATTGTGAAATGAAATAAAGTTTTACCAAGTCCTAATGTTTTAACAAGCTTGTCTTTAAAGACAGTTTGCTGTCATCTGACAGAAGAAGCAAATAATCACGTGAGAATATCAGTAATTTGTACTGAAATTGACCATTTCTGTATATTATGCACTTTAAGTGTTGTATACTTTGGTACTAATACTTCTGCACCTGTAACTATCTACATTTCTAGTACATGACTTTTGAGTATTCTGCATTACTACTATATGCAGATGTGTATGCATTCACATACTCTACAATAGCACCTACATACATGTGTATAACACATACACAACTTATTACATTACTCATTTAATAGTTGCACTCTTCCACACCTTGTTTAACACATTAGCATGTACATGATTGTGTTTCACTAGTGTGTATCTATTACATTTGGTTTTACTCTAACCCACTGGCTCATAATATTCAAATAAAGTTAATTTATCTTTTGCAGCTTTGTTGAGGATCTTCCTGCACAGTTTAAGACACTGAGTGTAAATATAGTGGGTCATAGGAGTCCAGAGGCAGATCTATTGTTAACACGAACATACTTCTAGTTAAACTTCACTGTATTATTGTTGAAGTAAAAGATACGAGTCCTTCTGTCTCAAACACTGAAACTGAAAGCTACTCTCATGTGAGGGCTGCAGCTATAGTTAGAAGTTTGGCTAATTCAATTCCTATGAGAACACTTGGTTTTATTTAGGAGAAGAATCTCAGACACGAGGAGCGGACTGAAGTGTGTTGGTCTCAGATGAAAGTTGGAGGAACACAGAGCAGCATCAGTCCGGGACCCTCCCCCCTCACCTACTACCAGCGTTAACTACGTTAGCTAGCTAGCTCCCCGCAGCCGCTCCGCTACTCTCCAGGGCTGCTTACAACGGGTAAATGTGGAGCCAGGAGGCCGCTGCTGGGTGGACTAGTCTGCCCGTTCACGACGCCGACAGTTCCCGGGGCCCACAAGCGGGTTAACTGCCGGTGCCGCCGAGTTGTCCCCGGCGCTAGCCACGAAGCTAACATCAGCTGACGACACACACAGAGCTACAGCTGAGGAGCCGCTCCGGGTGGCCTCACGTTTACCCAGAAACATGCACATAAATCGGCTTTACTCACCCGTGTGTGCGTATGAAACCGGTACCTTCCATATGCTGAAGTGCGCCGACACGGATGCAAAGTATTTCCCGAAGGCTAAAGGCAAGATGTACCACCGGTAGTACCTGCTCGGCAGTTCTGTTTTGGGGACTCCCCATGCCCGCAAGAGCGGCGGGAGGAAGACGACGATGGAGATGATGTGGAACAGAGACACGGTGACCGGGTACGGGAACGAGTTCAGGATGATTTTGTTGATGACGTTGCCCCCCGAGCTGACCGTGTACCAGCACGCACACAGAGAAGCTATCCGGATCCCTTCCTTGACCGGAGTCCGCTCCACCGCAGCCATCTTCCAGCGCGGAGTGACGAGGCACCGGCGGAGAGTGAGTGTCTGCACCGGGGGAGGGACGCGCTGCTCGGCCTCAAGCTGCCGTCAGTGCACCCACCACCGGAAGTGACACCGTTTCTGGCCACAGCCTTCGAAATAATACACCCAGAGACGTGTTTGTAAAAGTAAAAGTCTAAATCAGGGGTCAGCAACCTAAGGCACGCGTGCAATCATTGGCACGCGGCGTCATAATGATTGGCACACAGGCGATTTCTTATTAAAGAAAAGTTCAAAGGTTTCTGCGTCACGCGGCCTGTATTATTTAGCTTGACTGATGTTAACACCTCCCAGCCACTAGGTGCCAGTAATGCACCTAGGATGCCAATCTGGCTGGATGTCAATCGCCATTAAATAATAAGAGAAGAAGCCGTGCAGCCGTTCAGGTGTACTGGTGATGGCATGCCCGCTAGCTAAAGAAAACAAAGACACGGGCATTTCAGCCCTCGTGGGCAGAAGACTGTGGCTTTGTTTTTAATAAAGGACCGTGCTGTGTGCACGTTGTGTTTTGAAAATGTTGTTTGCCGAACGTCCAGTGTTAAGCGCCACTTTGAGACAAGGCACGAAATAAGTTTCAAGTTAAGTTTCAAAGATCAGGCAGACAAGGGAGAATCAATCAAACGTGCAGTGTCCAGGTATGAGAAGCCAACTCTCTCAAAGTCTTTGCCGCTGCCAAAAACCATGCGACTGAAGCAAGCTTTCGCAAATCTGAATATGAGTGTGGTTGGTGGGGTTAATGACAAACTTATTATTGCAATCATAATGAGATAAACATGTTTCTTTAAAGTGTTGCTCTATATATAGCCAATATGGCTGGAATAAAATGACATGTCTGTTGGAAATATTAATGTGGTTCAATAATTAAACTTAATATAAAAAATGTTGATTATGGCACACTGATTAACAAGAAAATGTCACATTGGCACTTATTGTCAAAAAGGTTGCCGACCCCTGCTCTACCCAGTGGCGATTCTAGAGTCTATTAGGGCCCCATGCACAAGATTCCCAGGGGGCCCCTCAAACAGCGTTCGTCAACATTATGTTATAAATAATCTTACACCAACGAAAGGTAACATTTTTTCAAATTTTCAAAATATAAAGAACAATAAAAACATCAATAAACGTCATGAATCTAATGCTAGCGTAAATTCAAATATCTCCCCGATTAATGGGAATCAAAGACAGCATTCAGATATACTGTTATACCTAATTGTCATTATCTGCTTTCTGTTTTCCTCTTTTCTTTTTTGACTTCCAGGTAGATAACTCTTTATTTTCCTCTACTTTCATTTTCAATTCAAACTCTGAGTATGATACAGAACTGTAGCTCTGACAGGAATCACATTTTTACTACTGAGATGTCTTGAATGAATACTCCATTGGTTGTGCAGTAAAGTTTGTCAGCCCTCAGGGGGCCCCCCCTCGTGGCCTCGTGCCCCCCAAGCAGTTGCCTGCCTTGCCTGTTCACATGAGGCGCCTCTGCCCCTACCAGGCTGTCGTGGCTATGAAACAACATTACAAACCACTAAATCAAGATATTTATTTGCATCTGCACCAAATTGCACACACTCGTAAATATTAGTCCCCTAAACAGGAATGAATTTTTCTAAATAATTAATCTCTGAGAAATTGAGGAAATGCAGGGTCAACTGTAACTGCATTCCAAGAGAAGTTGAATCAAAACATTTGTAATGTAATTTTCAAAAGTTGGGGGTATCTTTGAATGAATGAAAATTCAGCTGAGAGCGATGTGTTATAACCCTGCACTGTGGAAACACATTTGTCTGTAAGAATAATGCAAATACATTTTATAAACCAGTAAAAAAAAAAGGGAAGTTAAAGAAACATAAAGAGAAGACAAGCAATCACAGTTCCTCATTTTTTATTAACAGATATCAACACGTCCATTTAAAAAAGGACAAAGTAGCAAATATGTTCTCTTCTGCATTCGAATGAACACAAAAGGCTAATTTCTGTACATTCACTAAGGCTCTGTCTTTAGGGAAACACAGGTTTCCATAAGGCAAACAATATCGAAAAGGAATGATATTAAGTACTTTATCCAGCATTTCAATATATATTTAAATTATTCCTGACAGTACAAAGATGCAAGCAAGCTGCAAAAGCTCCTGTTGCTATTTCAATTCATATTTTAAAAGCTAAATATACAGTAAAGGGAAAAGCAAGTATAAAATATTAGTTCACATTATCAAAACGTGTCATTTGAGAAATTTCCTGTGTAAGGTAGGTTGGTGTTTCAGCAGGGAAAGTCTGGAATGTCATTGCTGCATCACTGACCAAATTCTAAATAAAAAATAACATGATTCAGTATCATCTGAACATGTATATAAATGTTAATTAATATTATAAATGACAGCCACATTTCTCTGTCAGTTTTCTTTTCTGCACAGTCAGATCGTCAGTTTCATGTCACTTTATCTAACAGCGACCAAAAAACAAAACATTTCTAAAAACTGATTTGTGATTTATGCTTTCTGTTTCATAAGACACTCATGCAATGGGGGGGGGGGGGGGGGGGTGTAATATGAAATACCTATGGATATGAAGGTAGCTACTTTAAGATTTATTTCAACCACAATTTAACTTAACTTTAAAATGAAAAAGCATACTGCACTATGAAATAAATGTGATAAATGCAGAACATTCGGTCACATTCCACAAGGCATGTGGACTAACATAGGATGAATAGAATACACCTCCGCAGTATGATGTGCTGGTCCTCTCCCATACAAAGAACGACAGGAATTGGAAACTCAATCTGTACAGAAAACCAACAACTAAATGGGCAGATGATACATATCCATATCTCTTCATGCTGTCCAAACACAATGTTCACAAACTCATAAAAACACTGATTACACCCGCTGTGCTCTAACAAACACAAGCAGGCAGCATATTTATTCCATTTTGTACCTACAGTGCAGAAAACAGCAGCATACTCCAACAGAAGTGCCTTCACACATCCTTAGCCCCTACCCTGTATGATGACTCCAGCTTTCAAGTCAGATTCCTGACATTGGTTTTAATCCAGACAGATGTATGGCAGTATGTTCAACCTGCTCTCATCTCCATGTGGGTCTAAGGAGATGCACTCGGTCCAGTCGTACCAGGTACCCTTTGTGTCATAGCAGCCGTTAACCCCGGACCAGTGCTGTGCATGTAATTTGCTGAGGTCTTCGTTGTTGATCGCTCTGCTAACCCCTGGTAAATCCTGGGCCGGCTGTTCTGGTGCCAACGTGAGTGTGTTCTTGTTCTCTTTGCTTCTGTGTTCCTCTTTTTTCAAGAACTCTGTCATGAGAAAATGTGCACCAGGATTGTGGGTGCCCGACGATGTAAGCACGTTGCTTTGTTGGCTAAGGTACGACTGGATGATATCGCTTCTCGACAGCTCTTTCCAGTCTGTCTGCTGAAAGGGACTGCGAGGAACTGGTGGATTCTGCTTCGGCTGTTCTGGCCCCTGAGGTTCAAGTCTTTGCACAAGTTGAGCCTCTTTCTCCTGGCAAAGTTCCTTATGGAAGGAGGACTTGATCTGCCCTGTCAGGGGGTCAAACGTCAGTCTCCTATCTTTTAACCTGACTGGTTTAGTGCCGTCTTCAACAGTCTGTCCATTGTCCTTAGGCTTGTATTTCTGTCTTTTCCTTTTCCCTGTATTGCTTAAAGAACCATCGTCTTCAGAACTGACCCTGTCATTGAAGGAGGAGTTGGTTGGGTAGTGGAGAGATGTATCGGGAGGCCTGCCTTGAGCAGACCTCAAACTATCATTATGAAAACCCTGAACACAAACATTTGAAGGCTGAGGAGAAGGCCCCAGCACAAAAGTATCCACAGACCCAGACTTCACAGTGGGACTCGAAAGACTCCCACTCTGTGCTTGTGTGGTTTTTCTGACAACAGCTTCCTGCTTTGGAGTTTGAGGACTGTGCAAGGAACAGCGGGGGCTTCTAGGTCGATACTGACCCCCAGAGGCAGCTTGCTCCTTACTCTCTTGCTGCTGCAGAACTGCTGCTTGTGACAAAGAAGTGCTAAGAGGTTTGCTGTGTCCCAGGGAACTTGGATGAGGTTTTACGGCATTGACAGGGATTTTATTCAGCCTGTCATTTTCCAAAGGCTCAGAAATCTCCCTGTCTATAGGCTGACATGTAAGAGAATCTGTAAAAAATTCAGAGCTACTGCCAATTCCATTGGCTGGCAGCTGTTTGGAGTTTTGTATTTTATCATTAAGGGTCGTTTTGGATATCTTGGCTGGTAAAATCTGTCCCTCCTTCTGGTCACCCTTACGTTTCCTGTTTCCTGGTTTTTCCACCCGTGGGGAAGAGCAGTTGTTGAAGTCAGTTCTATTCTTCAACTCTGGGCCTGTTTTACCTGATGTTGTGGTGGCAGCTGGTGCAGAGATGCAGGGATGAGCACCGCCATTGGAAGACCATGATGCACCAGTGCGTTCTTTGGACAACACTTCACCCTTCCCTGGTTCAATTAGCTTCTGCCAGTTTCGCAGCAGCTTCTTTGCTCTTTTTGCAAGGTCCTCGTTCTTGGTTTTCTTCCGGACATCGTTGATGAGCTTGCCAAGACGGGTTTCCTTCAAGGAGATGAGATTGGAGTGAAACAGTGCCTATGACTCGACTTTTGAGAAGTGGGATTTAGCTGCATCTTATTTAGAATGTTCATATTTTGAAGGTCTAAATGTCACCTACCTCCAGTGCTTCTTTGGTGATGGGATGTTTCTCCAAAAAAGAGACAACCTCCATAACTACCACCATGTTGCATATCTGCTGAAAAGACACATGTTTATACATCACAATCCAGAAACATTATTGTGTTATTTCAATTACAACAACGGCATTCAAATGCAGCTATTTATGTGTAGATGTGACAGTTTGTGATTCAGAATGATACAGGAACATAGGCTTGTTCTACAGAAAGAAGAGGGGCTATTAAAAGGTCGGGCATCATTTGAATAGACTTTCAAACATGCACCTGTATGTCGAGAAGACGATGCACTCGCACTGGTTTCAGGCTCAATATGACAAACTGAGAGTGCATGCAAATGTCTCTGTGGTGGACCACTGTAATAAATGTGGTTTAGAAAACTAAATCTGAGACAGTTGTTTGTCTCCATGGTTTATACTAGAGCTGCAAAGATTAGTCAATTGAAATAAATGAATTGATAACTATTTCTATAGTGATTTTTTAATGCAAAAATGTTAAACATTGGATATCTCCGGGTTCTCAATCGCAAGAATTTGGTCAGTTTTTTTGGGTTGAACATTGTCAAATTTAATATGATAGGTTTTGAACAATCGCTTGGAAGTCGGCTTTTGCTTGAATATATTGTGACAGGCGTATTTTCACTCCTGTCAGTTTTTCTGTCCACAAAATCTGGTGTAATGGGCCAAAGCAGGACCCATTATATTTTGGCATAGATCTAAATAAAAGGGATGGATCCAGGAATATGTTATCCCAATAACATAGGGAGATGGGGTTGGTTTATTATTTTGACATTTTCAATGATTTCCCGGGAAGAAAATTCATGGATATTGATGAAAATAGTCAGGCACTTTAAGGACATTTGACTTAAAACTTAAAATATCTTTTGGGTGTTTGACTGCGATGGTATTTTCAGGAGAACTGGACAGTTAAAACAATATCAGTGGTTATCGCAATTTAATTTTCATTAAATAGCAATATAACAAAAGGTTCAATTCATATCAATATAATGCTTATGCATTGTGCACAGTGAGGGGGTGCAACACATCATTGATCTACCTCAGATAAGTAGAATGTTTTACTGTTTATTGAGTGTTTGTCATTCTCTGCAAATAAAAGGAGTTTAAAACCACAACCTTCAATCAGGAGCAAAAATCTGTCTCTAAATATAAGATAATCATGTGACATTTATCACGATGATCATCAATATCGACTGATATTAAATTTGTATGTATATATATTTTTATTCTACATCATTTTTGGCCATATCGTCCAGCCCTGAGTCTGTATATTAACATGATGTCATCTAGTCTGATTGTATAATCGTATGTGTTGTAACAATAGTAATTCACCAGCTGTATAAGGTGTGGGGGGAGATGTTTGTATATAAATCTTTAAACTGTCTTAATCCCATAATAATCTACAGTTCTGTCACTTACCTGCAGATCTACACTTCCTACGGAGCAGCTCGGTCTAAACGGTGGTTCTGAGGCACAGTGTGACTCAGTGAACAGAACTAAAGCCCACTAGCCAGCAGCGGTGTGTTAGCCGGGCTCCTGTGTTCATGTGTCGGTTACTTGCGCTAACACGAGATGTTTACCAGCTAATTAACAAGCAGATAATAAGTCTCCGCACACACACCGAGCGCCTGTGCTCTCCCCACCCCCGCCTGCTGGGACCTGAAGCCGGCTCATTGTTCACCTTTGTCCCCCTGGAGGAACCATCGCTCATACTCACATTGCTCTGGCCGTCGATGGCCTGTAGCAGCCGGTCTCTCATCACCTGCGGAGTGACCGGAGCCGCTGTCATCGCCTGGCGGTGTCGCGGGTCGGTCAGGACGGACTGGAGACCGCGGAGGGTCCGCTCCTCACCGGTGGAAGCCTGCCGACACGCTCACAGGCCCGGCGGAGGGTTTCCTGAAGGAGCGGGCATCATGTTTTTATGACGCTTTACGCTTCGTCTTCGTTCGCCAGCGGCATGTGCTGCTTATATTCAGGCGACGACGACGGAAAATCCTCTCCGAGAATCGGCCACCGTCCTCGGCTGGTAGCCTCCTCCTCCTCGGCCTCCGCAGCCGCGTCGCACACATATATATGGTGCGTAGACACCGCATTGGCCACTGGGTCCTGCTACGTCAACGTCGCCGCCATATTGGACCGAACAACACTGTCAACAAATACATGTAAAGGACATAAAGAGCTGCAGAGTTCAGACCACCTGTGATAACCACTTGTTTTAATTTGAATTATAACAGCTCTGTGACTCTAATAACATTATATCACCTCTTGGGAAAATACTTTGTAATAATAACATTTTATTTTTGATTTAATCTTTGATTTGAAGAGGGACAATGATCATTAATCAACATTCATACACATGTAAATGCAGACAGGCTAATTTCATCAGCAGTGCCATTTGTTGATAGGCATCCTACAGTGATATAAACAAAGTGAAATCATAATAGTACAAACACTACATAACTAGCAGGTTCCTTAGTGACAAAGAAAACATGTATGTCATATAGCTACAAATGTAAAATACACAAGTATGTAGTATTTAAAAGAAAGTAATATTTTTAATCACAACTTTAGTATAAACTTTAATTTCACAATATTGAAATATGATATGATACAATTAAGAGACAGGCGAGATATGAAATTGTTGATATTTTAATAAGAAAACCAGTTTTCACAAATATTGAAAAATATGAATTTTATGTTGCAATAATAACACAATGGAAAATAATATTTAATGCATATTCCTGAGAAGAAATGAGATGTTCTCATTTCAGCTGGAATGCGGAAAAAGCTGGAACATGAGTGTGTTCATGATTCAGAAGTCATTGTCACTCTCCTCCAACAGAGGGGGTCTCACGGGCCCCCTGGGGGTGTGAGCAACCTTGGACACCGGATCCTCCAAACTGTCATCCTCCAAATCCTTGCTTTCCTCTTCCTCCTCGCCCTCCTCGTCTTCTTCATCATCCTCATCCACGTCGATCTCGCTGTCCTCGGTCTGAAACAGGAGGCCACAAGGCCACAAGGCCACAAGTGGATCAAATTGCATGATTCAAATAGGATAACAATTTCAAAACACTGAGTGGAGCTACATTGGGGATGTGCACATTTTCTATCAACGCTAAATCAGTTCAACCCAACTAATCAGACAGGGGGGATCTAACCACAGAGTCACTTCCTCAGGTTGGATGAAAACATGCAGAGTCCAGGACTGAATTAACAGTGAACTGCTGAATGCAACATCTGGAGTCGACAACTACAGGGACAAGATATGCATGTTTCTGGTTTAAAGGAAAAATCCAATTCAAATCCAAAAGTCCATCCTGAACACTTGAGGACAGTGAACATTTGCACTAATGTTCAGAACTTCAACAGAGGCATTGAAGAAAAGAGAAAAATATTAAAATATGCACTTACAGCTACATATCTTATCTGTAGGAAGATAATAGCGTTGTGTGTGTGTTTGTGTGTACACTCCTGCCAATTACTACACAAGGGCCAAGATGGTCTATACGGGCAGTGTGGACAATGCCTACAATGTCAGAGGATTTGAGATTGGATTTTTCCCTTTAATAATTAAGATAAGATTAATACACAGATGCAGGAGGAGAGAACTGAATCCTTGCCCTCGACAAACCTTTAGTTTCCGTTGTTTTTTTGGCAGAATGAACTGGCTTTCTGGAAACAGCCGAGGGCTTTTTAGAATAGAAGTGACAGAGAAAGGTGAAGATACTGAACAGAGGAAGATGAAAACCAAAATCAAGATGAAACTGATCACGGATGGCGGACATGACACTTGGTTACAAATGACAAATAAAAGTAAACAGTAAGTTGTTTCCGTAGTGAGAGAGATAAAACAATCAACGGCCACTGTGAGCAAAATCAGCAAAGAAGTATTTAGATTAGCGAGGTTTAGCGAACATATTAAGAGGTGGGAGGAAGAAAGCAGTCTTGTTTTCAAGGTACGAACCTCGTCGCTGTCACCCTGCATGGTCCCGATGAAACGAGCTCCTGATCCTACGGTGAAAAATAGGTGATGTTCAGTTTACATGAAAGGAAGCAAAGTTTTCGTGGGTCAATTATTTATTTTGGAGAACCTCAGACATAACTCATATAAAAGAAGAAAATTATGAATTTGTTTATAATCAACTTCAGTTTTTGCAACTGTTTCCTATCCATTACAAAGACGTGGCTTTCCCGTGTCTGTTTTGTGTACCTGCCATGATGCTGTTTCGTGTGGGCCGGGGCTTCGCGGGTCGACTCTCTTCTATGTCGCTGTCTGAGCCGTCATCTTCTGGGACGTCCATGTCCGAATCCTCATCTTTCACTGGAGAAAACATAATAACAACATGTTGTGATCACGTAAAGATTGATGTTGTTACTTTTTGCTTTTAATTTGTGTGTTTGTCTTACGGGAGCTCCTCATCATATCTTTCTCCTCCTCCCTCAGTTTGTGCTGCATCATCCTCATGTTGTTTTCAGCCTCCTGCAGGGGGGACAACACAAACATTCCTACATCTGTCAGATTCGGAATCCAAGATCTTTCCACCTGAATGTCTCCAGTCTCTTCTATTTACTGCATTCATATCTGACTTTTAACTTTAATGCCAATGTTTGTGAGCTGTATAGATTTACATCTCATTACCACAGGCCTGCCAGTGAACGATAGGAAGAGGAAGAAAGCATGCTGCTTTTAATCATGCCTATGTTGTTCATTGGATTTGCCCAGAATGTATGCAGCAGTATAAAAACATTTTAAGCTAATTCAAAACATGCAAGAAGTATAAATATTCTCTCTTTATGACCAAAAGTGGATGATAAGTAACATAATTTATAACTTTTTCAAAATTTCTAGTAACTTTTAACTGACTACCCCCCGTATTTTCTATTTTTGTACATTTTTGAATCCATAAGAGCAAACTTAAACATGTCTCTCATGCTGAGCATTCCTGATATAAAGTACCAAAGGATCCACTGTGATTCCATCTGGAAAACAATCCCCGTACTACATATCATACATACTCACACACCTCAAACCTCTCCTGCTCCAGTCTGTGGTACTCATCCAGCTGAGCCTCCAGAAAGCTGAGGTTCCTGAACTTCTCCACATAGATGACATAAGTCTTTTGCAGATCCTCCTCTATCTTCTCATATTCGTCCATGAATGCTGGTCTGAAACATTGAGAGAGGAACATAAAAATGTATTTTGCACATGTACAAGCTGCTGAAAATTATGCTCAAATATTTTCTACAAGTTGAAGAAAGAAAATAATACATATAATGAATGAGGCAGCGGGGAAACATTCCCATCGTTTTGCCTCTCCACTACCCGTCTGGTCATACACTCACCTGACACTCTGAAGCGTCTGAAGTCTCTTTCGATTCCTCTCCAGCTCCTGCTTCTTCTTCTCTATTTTGGCGTCCAGAGAGGTCACATCCGACCCAACATTTCTCAGCATTTCTTTGGTCTTCTCCACACTTTCCTTGAAAATGAACACAGAGGCATGGAGGCGGATTAAGTTCCATTTCATGACTAAAATCAGGTCATGTGTGAGTTTAAAAAAAATGAAGATTGTATAAAGGCTGAATGGATAATTAAATACAAACCAAAACCTCCTTGATGGCAGCTCTCAGGGCCTTCTCGGTCTCATTGACCTCCAGAGGTCTGGCAATGGCCGCAGTTCTCATTTCCTGTCAGGACAATGAAAACAAAGACAGATTGATCTCCTGCATCACTGACACCGTTTTTTAAACAGACATCATCATTGTACAGCTGTTATCATCAGAGAGCACAGCCTGGGTTCACTGCAGGAAAAGAAAGGAACATCAACAGAGTAATTACATATAAATAGTATTAAGTATTGATGGTTGAACAATATACCTAGTCTGTGGCTAATGCATGAAAAAAGACAGATTAAAGGGACATCTGTTATTTTTTTATCTTTCCACGTGAACTTTTCTTATTCTCAAGGATTGTGTGGACTCAGGATCAAGGAAAGTGAGTGCGTCAGTGTGCTTTTCCTCACCCGCAGTTCCACCTCTTTCCCCAGTAAATCATAGAGAGATGCTCCTTTAGAAGTGACCTCGGATGCCAGCTGTCGAGCTGTTTTGAGATCAGAAATCTGCAGTGAAGACAGTGAGACGCATTCAGAAACTTACAGTTTTCTCTTCTACAAAAGATTTGATATAACATAAGTTAAGGGATGAAAATATACAAAGGAAATGGCACCATGATAGTAAATACTCTGGGTGTTAAGAAAAACAAATTGTAGGCAAAGTAATGCAACAAACGTTATTGAAAACCAACTTGAGCTGTAGTTTCAACTTAAATTTTACATTAAAATACATTCTTATTGCACAGACTCCTTACAGCTGACAGATCTTAAACTCAGACAAGACTGAAGATAAACAAACTGTCATTTCACCCGTGAGCCGAGGTCAAACTTGAACTTGTTGTTATCCTCCTCAACTGTTTCTCCAAAGGCCATCTGCTTAGTCTTCATAGCGTTGTACAGCACCGAGGTGATCTTCAGCAACTCTTTCACAGCATAGCCATCAGCCTGGTAGAGGTGCTTCATGTTGAGTTTTATGTGAGCCTTCGTTGCCTGCAAACAAGTGAGATGCTGCTTTAGACAGATGAAGGGTAGACCCTTTAATGGCTACAATGAACTGTACATGAAATAGACTTCACCATGAACTGGGCCACGGCCTTAATGAAGAACACCCTGTCTGACTCTGTATCCACATCAGTGGGAATATCCATGTGAGGCTCATATCTTTGTGAGAAGGAAAGAGAGAGGGGGTTGGGAAGGACCAAAAACTAAATATATCACAGATACCCAATATAACCAATATAACCAATAGCAAATTCAGTATTTTCAAAGTTGGTGTTATCATGGCTGCAAGAATCGTATCACAAAACAGGAAACATCCTAGATGTCCCATGGCCAAAGAATGGATTGTTGAAATGATTAAGATTTCATCACATGAACATTTGTTGGGTAGAATTAATAATGGAGGAAATGCATTTCAGGAACACACACACAAAACACAGAGGGGATATACAGTACACTGGATGGATCAGTGGGTGAGAGAAACACAACTTCCCTGTGTGGAGCTCAGTCATACCTCTTTATGAGCCATATCAATATCTCCGCCACCAAGGTGAAGTTTGGTGTTTTGAAGTTCTGCACGGATATCAACCTGGGATATCCCAAGGCCCTCATCATCTCAGTGAAATCTGCCAAACGAGGAGCAGCTCCAGGTGTCAACATCACACAGACACACAACAACACATCTCAGATTACGACGAGCATCGCTTACTTCTCAGTTCTCTGAAGGACATCTTGGTGATGTTGCGGCAACGGAACCTGTGGTGGTTCCTCCACTGGACACAGGAAGTGAGGATGAGAGATGTTATCACAGAGGAAGCTTCTGACCAACACAGCCCACAGAGATGAGGCTGGATTGTGTCGTCGGTTTAACTGAAGCGAACAGTCCTGTTAGATAGTAAGAAAAACAGCAGCTACACGTGTAACATCGTCCATCACTGCGGACGTGGAACTAAAACCCTTAATGTGATGTAACAGAGTTGGGTCACTGGTGTTAGCCTGTGTTTTAGCATCGATCGGCTGTGTGAAGCTAACGCCTACAGAGATGTATCCTCTTAAGAACTAGCTGGTGGCTAAAAGGAAGTGAGATGGCGAAGCTAACGCCCGGTGTCTCTTTCTGAACGTCCTGATCAGCAGCTACAAACACAACACGAGGTGTTTTACTGTCAGAATAAGGATGGAGGTACCTGCCGGAGCTATTTGTGAGCTAGCTTCGCCTTTTCCGTAGATGGTTTCTATGGAAACACATACTTGTACTACGGAAGCTCAACGCGGCCAAAGAAAAGCAGCAGCGTTTTTTCTTCTTCTTCTTCGTGGTAACAGGCGCGTCGGGTCCATGTGCTTTTTGTCACATGAGGATTTGAATAAAGAAAAGAAAGATTTTCTAAAGCTTGTGTGCAAAGTGATAAAAAAAAAACAATAAGGTGTGAATCACTGTATTTGTAGAAAATACTGATTTTGTGAATTTAAAAGTCTACATTTGCTCACTATCCTTTAAAACATATTTATTCAAATGTGTTTCAGAAAATGTCCTTATTAATATAGATCTTAAATGTTTAGGAATTTGTCCTATAGTTATTAAAGCTTAAGCGCTTAAAATTGAACTCAATTTGTAGTGACTTCCAGAAAACAAACATGTCGCTAATCAAAAAGTCACCGAAATCTGTAAAAAAAATGCATTTAAACTTTTATTAGAGAAAAAGATGATCAACTTCCTGGGACGTGCACAAACTCATAGATTAAAGCAATCACAGTGATCAAAGGAAAAAATAGCGTAGCAGTCAACAAAAAAAATATGGCGTCCCCACTCACCCGTCTGTCCCTCCCACAAAGGTGAACAGGTCATATAAACTACAACCATATGTACTACATACTACAACTATAACCTTTGTGACCTACTTCCTGACAAATTAAAATGATCACAAATAAACAATAAATTACAAATAATTCAAATAATAACCCCAAAATACAAACCCATTCATTACACCTTGTATCATGACCAAAATATCGTTGACTTATTCATGGCTCCTACACCATTTATTTAGTTCATTCCTCTTTTTGCCATGGGTTTTGTGAAGCACTTTGTAGCCTTGTAAGTGCTATACAAATCAAATGTATCATGATTATTATTATCATTATTATTAGTATTAGTAGTAGTAGTAGTAGTAGTATCTCATGTAACACTGTGCTTGCAGGACTCATATACCTTTGTGTTTTAAAATGATATCTAGCTGTCAGTAGTCCTTGGGGCGGCCACAGGGGGCGACACCTCTCAGTCAGCGCCGCAGAAGGGTCTTTATATCTCCGGGCTGTTCTCCTGACGCAGAGCGTGATGGAGCCGGGGATCGAACCACCTCACAACAACAACACGCCGACTGGAAACGATCCTCCCGCCCACGGCCTCCACAGCAAGCGGCTGAAGGAGCTGGAGAATGCCGCCCTGCAGACCACTCTAATCTCACAGATGGAGACGGAATCCGGGGCGGACGCCGGGAGCTGGACGGAGCAGCAGCCCGGGCGGGACGAGCAGTCCAACGGCGTGTCCTTGAACCAGCGGTCGGAGCCTCCGCAGCAGCAGCAGCAGCCCGGCGCGGCGGACACCGAGGCGGCTGCGGCGGCGGCGGAGGAGGAGGAGGAAGCGGAGCGAAATGTTTCCAAGCAGCGCGCGGAAGAGGAGCGGACCCTGACGGACCATTTGAACAAACGCCTGCTCTCCTCGTTTCTGGAGAAGCTGAACGAAAGGGACCTGGCGCTTCCCGGTGTCCAGCGCCTGGACTGCGCTGTAGCCGACGAGGACTCGAACAGGGCCGCGGATGAGTGGTGAAGCACCGGGCTGGGGGCGCAGAGCGGCAGCGGTGCCACGGAAGGGTTGAGGACGGCGGCGTGCACAGGAAGCACAACCCTGCCACTTCCAAGACAGACTTCCATTTAGTCCTGTGTATCTACCCTGCAAGGTGTGTGTGGAGAGGTTGCTGTTTTTCAATGGTGAGAATGGGTGAAAAAGAATTAAGAAAATGCAATAAATGACCATGATATGAAGTGTGTTGTACTCACTGGTTACTCACATCTGGCTGCTGTGGGCACATCTGGATTTTCAAGTGACATGCAATCCACAGCAGATGTCTCTACACACCAACATATACACCTAGCCTCTAAAGACTGAATACATTTTATTAATCCTCAAGTCCCATTTGTAGGTCCTTTAAAATAAACTATATTTAGATTGAAGAATGGTGATAGTGAGGAACTTCAACAAAAGTGTTCATAAGTCCAAAGATAAATACATTTACTGAAATTGTTTCACCTAGTCAAGTAAATATCAATTTGAAATTTACAAAAGTAAGATCTTGTATATAAAAGCTACTCTTTACCCACTTTTTTTTTTACTGCAGAGTCAAATGACTGTAGTAAACTTAGCCAATTTCTTTATTTCTTTATGTTGGCACTCTAGACGCTGCCTCGATAGTTTATACGGATGTGGGCCACTTCAGGTAATGATGATGCACTTCCGGCTTTCTTGTGGCCCTGAACAAAGAGTATGTAAGCCTGAAGTGGCCCACTTGTAAAATCGGAAACGTGGCCTAATTATCCCCAAACAAATGTAGGCCTTTTGTTTGGCGAACATGCGGTGCTCTCTGCACGGTGTTATCTGGATTTGAACCTTAAGTGGCCCAAGAACTGAAAGGTCAAACTCCTCTACTGGCAGTGGGAAAGTAGAAAGGTTTACATTTAAAAACCCAAGTACACCCAGTAATTTTGGAGTAAAAGAGATTTGTAAACTATTTGTAAAGTAACAGCTAAAGCTTTTACATGCAACTTTCTCCTGACACAGGAAATGTGTTGCTGCACTACACTGCAGACAAACTCACAAAAGTGGATCCTCCCCCGCTGATCACATACCTGACCCACAATGCACCAGTTATCTTGATGAGCTGTCTACTCGTGGAGGCGTCACCAACGCCTCCACAGGCTTCTGAGGAGTTAGAAAGACTTTTGACTGGGGATCAACATCTAGGAACCGCTATTTTACTGCATCATCACATCCACAGGAAATGATTTATAATCCAGAACATTAACAAAATGAACTGCATATTTCCAGTATAGTGCGAAGTTTAATCATGAAGGTGGTCACAGACAGAGAAAGTTGTAACATATATTTTACAGGTTCTATAAAACTTATGTAAAATACAGAAGAGCCAGTTCATGTTGAACAGAGGCGACAATTAGAAATGATGAGATAGTGTCAACATTAAAACCTTTGTAAAATAAACACAAAGTCACTTAACTAAGCAGCTAAACTTCAGAAGGTACCGAACCCATCAAGCGTGTCATTGTTTTCTCTGTCTGTTTACAAGGTTATGCAAAAACCACTGAACCGATTTCACTGAAACTTGGTGGCAGGATGCAACATGGGCTGAGGAAGAGGAGCGGATTCAATTAAGTATCAAGGATTTTTCTCTCTTTCTTTAACATTACGAGATAGGATTATTAGAAAAAAAAACATCAGACATTTTTGGAGGACTGATATCTATGAGTCTGTGCAAGTTGGTGCAGCTTATTTTAAATTTAAGGTGAGTGTTGGGGTATGGGGGGGTAGGGCGCTCTCCTGAGTGTTTTCCTTTTAGTTTTCTCCCTGTGCATCCACCCTGAGAGTTGTTGAGTTTGCTCTCATGTTGCTGACATTTGTGGTGATCTAGGTTAAATACCGGTAATCGTCCACTAGGAGTCTCACGCTGCCTTCTATCTTATCTCCTTTAGCAAAGGAAACATCGGACCATCCTTTGACGTAAGAAAAGGACGAAATGCCCGTCACATCTGCCCAGGCAGGAGTCACATTGAACAACAAGCGTACTGAACATACAGTTCACAAAATCATCAACAGAAGCAAATACAAATATAAAAGATATTTAGATCCCTCGATTGCAGAATGCACACAAAGAATTTTCTCCACTTGTATAAGGTTTACTCCACGTTTATTGCAACGTTTCACTCCTTTTGTTTTATTTTTATTTTCAATAAAATGCATTTTTTTGGTTAATTTCCCTGAGTAACTTATGGTTAATGGACTGGTAGTGATTTCCTTCATCATCCATCGAAGCTACAGCAGAGATGGAGAAATCCACGGGTATCGCGGATATGACACAAGGCACTTGAAATGAAACCATGCATAAATTTGGAGATTTTTGGGAATTGAACATTGTTTGAAATATTTTGGATAATATAAGTACACAAGTCAATTGATATATAACATAGGTCTCGTCATTGTTTAAGATTTCAATCAAGAATTGTTAGACCTACATATTATATCATCCGACAGTTTGCTGTGTTGACTGCAGTGACCTCTGACCTCATTAGATATTTTAAAGATGTCTGTCAATGCCTCTGACAGCGTCACTGTGTTTCCTGCTGTTCAGATTTATGTTGAAAAGCCATAACTGGCCAAGAGATCTCACATTTACAGGAGCTTCACAAGCAAATAGTATTACCTGATCCATAAAAAGAGGAAGCTTGAAGAGGATTTTGATAACAATGTTGAGTTGAATTACAATAAATGTGTCTGAATCAATTTTTTATATAAAGATGGACGACATGTCAGCTGCCCAAAAATGAAGCCAGAGCATCTCAATCGCCACCTGGTGGTTGGTCGCAGTATAGGTAATAAACCCTGTCTACTCCATGTTAATGGATGGAACATAGACCAAACAAAAGGTCTAATTAATTTTTTTGAAGTTTCTGTGATTTTAGATGGTTCTTGTCACACTGATGTGAGTCTAAGTGTTAATATGTCAATTAGGAATTTGCAAAATGAGTGACGGATGAGACTGATTCTGAAATGGTTGAGTGTGGGTATCGGCGCTAAAGCACAAACTCTGGCTCCTAATGCACAAAATGAGGGCGTTCGTATCCGAGCTATTTTGGCTTGATATCTGGACATTGGGAGGAAGTGGAGACGCGTCGTCCATCTTTATTTTCAGTCTGTGGTCTGTTCACAAACCAGACTCTGTTTACCTCAGACTGTCTGTCACATATCCAGTAACCAAGCAAGATATGGAGCATTCCTGAATGAACGTCCTGATGAAAGACACTTTCAACATTAAAGGAATTTAAACAACACCTGAGGATATTTGATTACAGTCGATATGTTCCTCGGCACAATAATTAAATAGCTCCAAACACGGGGCAGATGTCAAACCTTCAAAAAGATTCAGAGCAGAAAAATAGGCCACCGCTATAAATGATTACTGCTTCTTGCGAGGAAATACTACTACTTGGATTAAATGATCTTCAGTACTTTTATGCTTTAAGTGGTGAAGAATTATTCCCATCATCTGTCAGTTCTTTTTCATTGGCATCGTCTTTGTGCAGGTTCCTCAAAGGCACGAGCTGTGATTCAGCTGCTTTGTCTCCCTGGAAAAAAAGACCAAAATACTGATTTCATGATACACTTTAAATTTACATCTTAAAATCCGAATCCTTGACATATTCTTAATTTTGCTTGTCTACACTAAACAGTGTGTTTGCTTTTAGGCAGATGAGTCTAAGTTCAAGTGGAGACTCGGAGTGTTTGTTTAAATGCGTGTGGATTTGCTGTATAGGTGATGCTATATATGCATCATATGTATATTACATTCATACATTTAGTAAGCAGCTAAAAAAGTGACAGCTAGACCTGTGATATCTCATTGATCTATAATAATCATTAATTGCTTTACCCTGTTATCCCTGTTCAGGCTCACAGGCGTCATCAGCATATCTGAAGATGCATCACGCAGAAGACAGGGACACACTCTGGACATTGTTCCAGTCTTAGGACAGACATCCAACACATTCACATTTATACATCAGTGTCATGATAATTGTGTTCCAAAATGATAAATTCATACATTTAATAGCTGACATGGAGGAGAAACATGTGAAACATGAGTTTAGTTACATTTATGTTTTTATGTTTATTTATATTACCTCTTTCACGGAGGTGGTTTTCAATCCTGTGCATTTTATTGTTTGTTTGTTTGTTTGAAAGCAAGATACAAAACAATAACTCAAAAACAACGGAACAGATTTCCATGAAACTCAATGGAAGGATGCGATAGAATGACACTCAGTAGAGCACAAACCACCACCAAGGCCCAACTGTCCCCTTATATCCATGAATTATTCTCTGGGGAAACTCGATCTGGCAAAAATCCAGAATCCTCCCAATGATCCGGATCCACATTAAAAACTGATGTGGTTCTTCTTTGACCCAAACCACATCCTTACACTGTGCAAAATTAAAATCAGTTCAATAACTATGATGTAACCCTGCTTACAAACAAACCAACCCACAAGGAAACAGACAGTGAAAACATAACCTCCTTGGTTGAGCACTTGCATCAACTACAGCTGTTATCACAGTACTCACTCTGGGCTCTGAATGAAGCTCCACTTGCTTTTTATTCAGGTCCCACCACAATAAACCCTCTTGAATATCACTCCTCTGTGTCGCTCCTGTGTGGAGAGAGAAACATCTTCTTATTCTTATCATTGCTTGTTAATGATAAAGTAATACAATTTCATTATTAACTCTCTAGTACAATATATGAACAAAGCTGTATTTTCATGGCACAGCAGGTGTACTGGATTGTATGTAAATAAATTTCTGAACTGGCAGCTCAGTGTATTTTATTGGCTCTAATTCAAACAGCAGATCTAAAGTTTCAACCTCAATCAGCAGTTTTCACTTCAGCCAAACTCAACAGTAGTTCATTGGCCTTTATCTCCTCACCTGTTGCATAACTCACTATCACCCCGACTAGAATAACCGAACTCGTCGCCATAGCACCAAAGTAGAGGTAGGACATGGAGTAGAAGTTCAGCAGGCCCCTAGTTTTGGAAAAAGGCAGGGTGAAAAGTAATTATTAAAAAAAGGACAGTTGTGTGTCAGTCGTTGCCGGATAACTCACTGACCCCTGATCATCCGGCTGTAGTGGTATGGAGATTGAGTGCTGGTCCTGGTCGGGGCTGCTGTTCAGGGTGATGTTGACACGTGGGCACTCGCCGGTGAAGCTTGGCAAGACACCCATCGTCTCTTCACTGGGAGGGTAAAGAGTTGAACCAACAGCCAGCCACATAGAGACGCAGAAGCCCGATATCATTCCTGCGAATGCCCCCTGAGAGACAAGATCACAGCATCGTGTATTGATCACCGTGGGGAAATTCGGCCCAAGTACAGAATGAATACGGGTTTAAAAGAAATTGATAAAATTAGAATAAAATATAATTAAGTATATAAGAACAATTAGACACCAAAAAACAGATTGTGATAATAGATGGTTGTATCAACAAGAGGTTCTTCCTCTAAGATGGGGCATTTCTGGGGACATGATAATGAAGCGTTGTTTGGTTCAGCTCAGGATTTTTGATTCTGCTGCTTTCATCCACAGGGACTTCAAACAACACAATTCAACGTGTGTGAAAAAGAATGTACTATGTTTTTCTGATAAACTGGATCACCAGCCACTCACCGGCCGGTTTGTCGCCGGAACAAACATCCCCAAAATGAATACACCGAGTAATGGCCCGCTGACCACACCCATGATGGTAAATGATCCCTGAGGAGAGAAAATAAATGAAACTAATGAAACAAACAGTGGAGATTCAGGTTAGAAATATGTAAATAATGAGTACAAATCTCATTGTGCAGTTCATCATCACCGTTTGCCAATATTTTTAAATGATGGTGTCTTTGATTTTAGATTTTGTGTTATATCACTTGCTGTCTCTGACTTCAAAGGACACTGCATTTATTGACTTCTTGTCTTTTCTTGTTTGATCGGCTGTGAGGAGGCATATTGTCTTCTTGTTATGAAGCGTTTGTAAAATGGCCGTTACAGGTTGGATTATATATGATGTGATATGGCTATATTCATATATTACACCTGCAGAACTCCCCAGTCCAGCAGGGAGGAGAGAGCCGCCACAGTGATACAACCAACTCCATACAAGAGAGCTTGAAGAAAAACAGAAGAGCAAACACAGAAGTAATGTAGCAGAGGTGTGGACAATACCAACTTTAGATTCCCACAATATTAGCAGTGGTTATGTGAATTGTTACACGGTCAGTGAGAATTAACCTACACAGTCCTTTGGAAATAAGAATTTGTTTCTTCTGGCTGATGTTGACAAGATGAGGTCGCAGCAGATCCTCCATCGTCACCGCTGCCATGGCATTGATACTGGTGGAAACTGTGCTATTGAAAAGACATTTGTTATCACACATCAGCCCCCTACTGGCCATGTTTATATACTGCTACGACCATCTTAATCGCACCCTGGTGGCTGACTGCTGTATACACCATAAACCTTTCCTCCTCCCCACTTTAAAGGACAGTTTCTAAACAAGTGATACTAATCATTGTGAAGAATAGTGGCTAGCTGCAGCAAAAGTTAGAAAACTCAACTTCTCCATGTTAGTACACGTCAAATACATATATTCTCAAAGATGGTTTCTGTAATTTCAGGTAGTTCTTATCACACTGATGTTTTTTCAAGTTATTTGATGCTATAAAAACAGGGTGAAACTTCATGATTGACAGTTGAGACTGACTTGTAATTGGTCAGAGACGAGCCTTATTTGTTTTGGTTCCAAAGACTCTATATTTATCACAATAAGTATTCATTGTGATAATGCACCAAACATAGGGTCAAAACAATATAGTTGGTACTAACTCTACATAATGGGACTTTAATGGGGAGATGATAAGATTCAAATACCTCAGAGTGCCGCTGTATGCACTGGCAAGGAAAAGACCTGGGAAGCCTGGATGATTTCTGAATATGTCCAAAACAAAGTACGGCATGTACTTCATCAGACCAGTGAGAGGGGTAAAAGAGAAAAGTTAATATCAGTGTTAGAAAAAAATCAATATTATTCTGTTGCTCTTCATTAATTGTAATCAAAATGGGAAAATAATGACTCATAACCAGAGTCACGGCGGTGAAGTTAGTTTTATATAATATATATAATTTTGATAGTTTCCATGTCACATGACCTACTTACTCGAAACAAATGCCAAATTTTATTGATACCTCAGATCAGTGGTTCTCAAATGGGGGAACGCACACATATGTTTAATATCTTTCTAAAACATGTCTCTCCTGTTGTTCTTACTAAGTAGAAGTGTATAAAAAAGGTTATCTCAAATTATTCCAAGAAACATAGCGGGGTTCCTGGAATATTTTCTATCTTGAAGGGGGTCCTTGGCTGAGAAAATATTGAGAACATCTGGCCTAGCCAAACAGGACACACTTCTTTTTAATATATTTTAGTGCTTCTTACATTTTGTATGAATTTGAATATTTTTTAAATAACGTACTTGTTGTGTCAGGAGTTGTGTCATGTTTATCTCAGGTAATAAAATGAATAATAGAACAATTCAGTGATTGATAGAAGTAAATCTTAAGGGGCAAATGTTTCCAGTGAGAAAAGATGAATGTAAAATCATGAATGAATGTGTTGTGTCAACGTCACCCTGAATTAGGATTAAAGTTATGATATCAGTATCAGAGTGAAGCTTTCACACTGGATCAGCTACACAGATGCAATCAATATGTAGATTTTTTTCTGGTGTGTCATTGTTACCAGATCAGGAGAAGATATTTTCCCAGACTTCAGTGGATCACAGTGGATGTAATATGCAAACAAGACGATGCCACAGGTCGCTGCACTGCCCACAACGAGGAACAGACCCACTTGGTTCACAAACAGGGCCCTGCATCAAAAGTACACGTCCAGGTCACACCTGGTCTTCATGTTTTACTGACAACAAACAGGCCTCCATCAGTGACTATTTATAAAGGTGGACGACATTTCGACAGTTCCCAAAAAAGTGAAACTAAATCACCTTGATTGCCCCTAGTGGCTGGCTGCAGAAGAAGTTAGAAACCTCCCCTCCTCCATGTTAGTAGTCCATCTTTACTAATAGTCTATGGTCTCCACTCACCACTGGGCGTCCCTCTCTGTCCTGCAGGAGATGTAACGCTGCACTTGAGCTTGGTTCACTCCGTACATGGACAGCCAAACCATTGCACCACCAACAGAGAGGCTCCAGAAGGAATAGCGCTGCCGCGGGTCAACATCAAAGCTGGAGAAAAACATTATCGAACAGAATCAGTCACACTCCAAACACCAGCAGTTCACACTAACATTCTGGAAACGTGTTCCAGGACCAGAGCAACTGAAACCCGGTTGCAAATTGTTCATATTTTTGCACTTGACTGTGGTGACGTTTTTACCAAAAAGTACAAAATCTATAAGTATCTGTAGTTATGCAGTACCTCAAGGTCAACTTATTAACTTTCTTCTGCAACTTTTGACCACACCTCACTGATGCAAAGACAGATCTTTGATCAAAGGATCTGTTCTCATATAAAGCCATTATCAGTCTGAAATAACGTTAACCATCATGTAGCTAAACTATGATTATATGATGAGAGCATCGTGTGGTTGTTCAAATATTTATGTGCTGAATTGAACATTTTTTTACTTATTGAAATTAATGCGTGAGCCGTTCCTGGCGATCTCCAGCACCATTGCAGGACCACCAACTAGAACTGTGCCGTAGATGAAAATGGCCACAAAGCCGGACAACATGACAATGATCTGGAAGACGTCAGTCCAGATCACAGCTTTAATCCCACCCTGTGAAAAACACACACAGACAGAGAGTGAGACAACAACTGAGACTTTTCATTTAAAATCTGGACACTTTTCTTTATACCAGAATCAGAGTTTATTGCCGAGTAGGTTTACACATGCAAAGAAAGTGCTGTGGTGTATTAGAACGAGCACAAATATAAAAAACAGTTTGAAAATATTATAAACAATAGAAACTTAGGAAAACATATGTATGATATGAACGGTAGATATTTAAAATCTCATGTATTTTCAGTGTGCAGGTTAATGGCCACGTAAAGTTCAAGTGTAAATATACATTTGTCTAAGTCAGGTTCGAAATAACAAAATATTTTGGCTCTTCCACAAGAAATACAGTGCAGCTCATTACATGTGAAATTACGTTTAAAGCTATGAAACTAGCTGCCTGTCATCCTTGAATCCTTTCTGCAGAAGAGGAAGCTAAACTCAAGTCAGTTTCTATGTCATCATGTGAAGCTTCCGGTTCGAATCCCGGTTCAGTTGTGGTCTTTCTGGTCGCCTTGACCTTTGACCTTTGACTAATCAGCTCCATCTGGAGATGCCCTCTCATGTAATAACACACACACACAAACATACATAATTTTGAGTACATGGAAAACAATATGTTCTCACCATTGTGGTGTACAGGGTGCAAATGAACCCAGTCGAAAAAAGAGATGCCCACATATTGAATCCAGTAGCTGAAAGAAGAACAAAGGTTTCTTAGTGTTTGTTCACATGGAATGTGTACTTTAAATGAAGTGTAGTCACTGCTCACTGACGGTGTCACTATACACTGTTTGTTTTAGTTCCATTAAAAGACACGTTATATAAACCGTGATTATCTAACATGATCAGAATTCAGATGAAGATGTTAAATTTGGCTTTAGTGTGGTTGTTTGCATTGCATCACCTGTCAACGCCAGGGGACAAAAAGTAAACTGCATAAACCGTTTTATGCCGATTAGCAAACAGTAGTTTGCTAATCCTGCACGGTTTATGAAGATGATTTTTAAATAATGTTTTCAAATCTTCTTTGCTCTTGCAGTCTTGCATGTGATGGTTTCAACCTGGGGTGATATGGCTTTCCTGAAGAAGCAACTTGAGAAGCAACTTTTTAGATTCTACAGAGCACCCAGACAACCTGAGTGCTGAGAGAGGCCTTTGTCACGCTTTAATACCGACATGTAAAGTTTTCCTGTAAGTCCCTGATCCTACGTAAACAAAATACTATTTTTAATAATACTATTTCTACACTTCAACAAAATTAAATGAATGTCATGAGAAAATGGGCGACTGACCAAATATACCTACCCATCTATTTAATGGGCTGACTGTAAAATAGAGACCATATTGCTCAAACACACAAACAAAAAGAAGCTAGCTCATACCGTAAGCTTATGAGATTCTATATCAGGGAACATCAGCTTTCTTTTAAAAAGAAGCTAAAGTCAAGGTTAGCTTGACTGTCTGCAGTTTACCTAGCTAGCCAGCTAATATCAGCTGATGAGAAGATAAAAGACATTATTGTGCGATGTTATCCAGACGGGCCGAGCTGAGGATTGTTTGGCAACGTGACATTTTTATTCAATGATTATACAATTCATTGAATCGTTTCCACAACTTGCACAACAAGCTTAACCAGACTCAGCCACCTGTAAACTTAAGTTTGGACAAGTATCACATTCAGATCTTTTTTTCAAGCATCTGTGATATTTTCTTTTAGTCCAGAGGGACAGCTGAGTCAAAGAAGGTAAACAGGCAGTATCTTTAGCCCTGAGCTGTATGCGTGGATGGCCTCAGGGGATCTCTCCTACCTTGGTTGAGGATCAAGGCGGGTGCATAGATGACGATCCCAGTGTAAAGCAGCTGCGAAAAGGAAACACACAATAAATCTGCAAACACTGAGACGCGATTAGAATTTACGTTTGTTTATTGACAAATGAATGAACTGGCCTGGAGTCTGATTCTGAGCCATGGCTAATCTTTGTATTTATAAAGCTTTTGGGAACGTGACACCGTTTAAATACAACTTAGTCTTTGACAACACTGAGTAACAGAGAGCATGAGGTCTTCTTACCGTTGCAATGAGAAACTGGATGCTTCCCAACAGCTGCATCCCTCTGCCAAATCTCATCTTCAGATACTGTGACAGGCAGATGACCGGAGTTAAAACACATCTCTGCACACGTCCCTCCTCACCTCCTATATTCACATCCTCTGACGACCCTCAGGTGAATTTCTACATTTTGTCGGAGAATCCTGTTTTGACTTCAACACTGTGATTGGTCAGAAACATTTACTCTTACTGGAGGTATTTGATTCCTTATTAGTTTGTGTTTAGTTTGTTAAAATCTTTAAAACAACCCCTTTACTTTGTTATATTTTTCCACCGCCTTCTTAAAATGAATTATCTTAATCCTCTGATAATTTTGTCTAAATTAGTTTGCAGTCTTAATGGTTAAAATGCTTCATGCAGCCTTAAAATGCAATTTCTTGTGAGCACAATGATGATTTCATGACTTTATCAGCATTGATATTTTCTTGGTCATGAGATTTAATGAATTAAACGATCAAAATCATGATTGACATTTAAACCGATCATGATCGTGATCATAATTGATTTATATTCATTTCTGCTTTTGACATGCCATTTGTGCATGCCATATTCATAGTCCTGACTCTGAACATCAGATCTTTAGATCAAACCATGACAAATGATAACATCTGTATCTTCTCTTATCTCAGAGTGTAGTCTCTCAGTTTAAGAGACTAATAATTTATGTCACCTTCAGATGTTGAAGTGCTTTCACCTGTATTCGCACTCAAACAGCCTCCGCTTCTGCTTTGATTTGCTCTGCTTGTGCTCAAACTTTGCATTTGCACTCAGATATTTTGTTGCTAAGACAGATTCCCTGGGCCCCAGCTTTAGGTCTTCTTCAGCAGAAGGAGAGAAAATCTGAGCACAAATAGGGTCTATTTGAGTGTGGCTGCAGGCTTTTGAGTGAAAGCATTGCAAAATCTGAACATGAAATCAGTAAGTCCTGCTCCCAAGCTGAAAGACTCTCTAATAAAGATCGTTAAAAACATATTCTTTGAAATATTTAGTGACAGTGTGACAATAACTGCAAGCTCATGAAGACCTGATTGGTGCTGGTGATGCCCAGTCGAAAGAAAACGGGCAGGAAGAGGTACGCCGTCAGCAGGGAGTTGATGCTCTGTCCAAGGCACATGTAGAGGAACCTGAAGCCATAGCGGGACGCCTCGGCAGGGACACCCAGAACCTGGACCGCTGACATAAAACTGGCGCAGAGTGACAGCCCCACAGGCACGGCTGGCATACTCCGACCACCGGTGAAGAACTCATCAGCACTCGTCGACCTCTTCCTCAAGGCCTGAAAGAGACCTATGGCCATAGAGATGAGCAACATGGTGGCAAAGACAGCGTAGTCCGCCAGGACAAAGCTGGCAGGTTCACTGGCAGACTGATCCTCCATTTGATGCCCTCTGCTTTGTTGTGTCGGTTTGCAGGTGAATTCAGATGTTTGGTGGATCTGTAAGAGGGCATTAAAATCACCAAACGATCAATAGAGACACATGACACAAGCATATCCAGGTGATATTTGTCATTTAGATTTACATTACACATGGTTCAGTGTGTAAAATGTAGTGAACTCTAGTTGTGAGGTTACATGTTGCAGCTGAAAACCCCTTAATTCAACCCCCCCCCCTTTCTAAACATGACCACAGCACCTGTGGTAGTGTCGTGGCAATTTCTGCAATCCCACTTTGACAACGAGGAACGAGACACAATTCTCTTACAGTATTGTCACACTTTAATGCTCAGAGCAAGGTGCATAAGACAAAGGTTAGTTTGTAATATGCACACCAATGGAAAGCTGTTCTTTCTCTTTATACATTTGGCTCATCCCTCCCACTCTGGTTGGGGTTGTTACAAAGTCAAAGGTCAGGATCTTCTGATGACATCAAGGCAACAATGCCTTAGTTAAAGCATCAGGCCAAGATTCATTCAGTTGTACAGGATACAGCACGATCAAGGTTACATTGTATGAGATTCAATCATGATCAATCAAAGGGGAAATTAACATGATTATATTGTGATCAAAATGTTACATTCCCCTTACAGTAGCCTTCAGTTGTCATAAAATATCGTTTGTCCAGTTTGTACAATTGTAAAAACATGGCGGACTCAGTAGAGAGGACCCGCTGCTGATGTAAATATAAAGTATTTGAAAATAAAGGGCCCATTCTAGTGTAAAGAAAACATCTTGTACTATTTAGAGGATTATACACTATTGCAAACTCACTAGGATTATTTTATATTCAATTTCTTCCAATAGATCCCTTTTCACCTAAATCTTACACACTGGACCTTTTAAAAAACAGCAACTGCAGAGGTCTTTTTTTAATTTAAAAGATTGATAGCTTTCTAGTCAGTTTCAACCAGGCACAGACATAGAAGTGGAATTTTTACTCTAACTACAAAATTAGTCAAGTTGATTCTGTGCCATATTAATCAGACAATCACGTTTATTCAATTTCCTGATTTCTATATTGCTGGTTGGACATAAGGCGGGGTTTGAATGAACCAATATTGATTCATAAAAAGGACGGATTGATCAAACTCAGGTCCCCGGGGGGAAAAATACATTTTATTTTTGGTGCTGCCTTCAGGTGCTGTCGAAAAAAACAAAACACTTCACAGAGGACACACCAAGCCAAAGTCCGTCAGGTGTTACAGTTTTATAATGAAGCAACCAATGAGGCTGAACTTGTGTTTTTACATATGTTTAATTGCAGCATCATCCGTTTACAGCTTCCTTATTGGAACTCATGTAAAAAAGTTGGGCTGTGTTAGTCTGTCCATGGCAAGTGTAAAAAATTATAATGAAATAATAAAAACAACAATAATAAATATTATTATTATACCACAGCTTGGTTAAATTTTCAATCGTGACACATTCTTTAAAACCTGGAAAAACTCTCAACACCGTGTGAAAAGTTGCCCCCACCCCCCCAATCTGAGCAGTTTAGATCTGGTCCTGGTATCAACACAGTTTTGTGCTACTATATCACTGTCTGTTCGGTAGATGAGAATTGAGGTACTGCAGTTACACATCAGGTTTTTACAGATTATAACAAACTTTTGTGATTAAAATATAAGAAGTGAAATTTACCAGTTGCCAACAGTGAATCAAAAGAAATAATCTTTGTTTGTTTTTTATGAGCCGAAAATTGTAAAATATCTCACTCACCACCGCAGCTGCTTCTTCATTCAGCCAAGTCAGAAAGTGAGAGAGGAATGTGCTGACATACAGTACAGTACAGCAGCGGGGTGTGCGATCAGTCGATGACCCCACCCCCACCCACTTCACCCAGGTATGCATTCATTAACACTGTCTACAATTGCGTGCTCACAAAGAATATGTTTAACATTGCGTTTGTACTTATGATTCTTTTATTGGTTTATCAAATTGCTCCATCTTCTTCTGCAACAGCTTAAAGGCACCAAAACGGAGAATTAGCTTGAAGAATCAACTTCTAATATTTGCATAGAGGTGATGGACAGAAATGCTAAATCATTCAATTATATTCTGTTTGATTTCTAACAACAATTTTAAAACATTTTCCACAAAATAATTCATGGATCTTGATGAAAAAAAACAGGCATGTTTCATGGACCTATATTTATGAGTATGTGAAATTTGGTGCAAAGATTCTAAAGAACACTGTTTGCACATCTTGTGTCAACTGTACAAATGTCAAATGTAGGGTTAGTGTAAAAGCCTCATCTCGTGACTTTTCTCGTTTACTTACTGCGGTGCCTGCTGTTTCCCACATTGAAGGAATAGTTCAACATTTTAGGGAATACACTTATTTTTGTTTCTGGTAAAGAGTGAGAGGAGAAGATATTTCATTTCTGCTAAGGCTACAGCCAGCAGCCAGTTTGCGTGTCTTTGCTAAAGATATGTATATAAAAAGGAGATATCTGCATAGGATGTGGAATCAATGGCTGCTTCACAACCTAACAAGCTAGCAAAGAAACAGCTGTTACCTCAGTGCTCTAAGGTCTGCAATCGGAAACTGCTATCACAACTAGAGATTGATGAAGTACAACAACGATGCTACCTTCAGAAAGTCTGCTATGCAGCACAAAGCACTATCCCTACTGTGAACACCACTGATACCAACAGGCGAATGTAGACGACAGCATCAGTAATCGTAGAGATGCTTCTCTACAAGATAGACACCATAGATTTTGCATGATCTCGTCCAGCTCTGACAAGGTAAGGCAAAATCAAAGAATAACTTACAATTTGTAACTTACCGGCTCTGGGCAGGAACCCAGGAACGCCTTTACTGTCCATAGCCCTCCCAGTCCACCAGGTACTGAAAGCCTCTCCCACGGCGTCTAGGCCTAATGAGACGGAGGACCGTGTAGACGGGTCGCCCTCGATGAGTTGGGGGGGGGCGGTGGGAGTATGGAGGAGGTCATGAGTGGAGAGCCAGACACTCTGTCCTGGAGCGTATTAGGGTGCAGGGCGACTGCACCGGTTGGAGTTGCGTAGCGCAGTCTCCATCTCCTGGTTCATATGTTCTGTTTGACCTTTGGACTGAGGGTGAAACCCAGAGGACAGACTGACGGATACTTCCAGGAGCCTGCAAAACTCAGACTAGAAATGAGAGGTAAAGTGGGGCCCCCTATCAGAGACATCATCCCTGGGGAGACCATGCAGACGAAACACATAAAGGAGCATAATCTCAGCAGTTTCTTTGGCAGAAGGTAGTTTGGGTAAGGGAATGAATTGGGCAGTCTTGGAAAAGCGTTCTACAACAGCGAGGACGACTGGGTTACCAACAGAGGGGGGGAAGTCCAGTGACAAAATCCAGGGAGATGTGCGACCAGGTACGACGAGGCACAGGGAAGCGAGAAGGAGACCTAAGGCGTTCTTCTGCTGGGCGCCGGTGCGACAGGCTGCAATGAACTCCCCTGAGTCTTCTTCCATGGAAGGCCACCAGAACCGCTGGCACAGCAGGGCTAGGGTGAGTTGAGCAGGTGAGTGTGTGGGTGGGGAGACTCAGGTGAAAGGAATGAGGTTATCTGGATGTGACTGGATCTGGAATGACAGAACAGAGACAGGATCAAATCAAGGCATGGTAGACTAGGTTGTGACACAAACTCCCACCATGTAGGGTGCTTTAAAAATAAAGAAATAAATAAAACAACATGAATAAAAGAATTAAACCTCAACTCGAACCTTTTACAGTCACTGACGGTGGCTCACTTAAATATATGTGCAAAAAAAATGTCAGCATGCTCCTTTAACATTATATAGAAAAACTAAAACATGGTAAGAATCAACGTAAAGGACTAGATTGTGGGACAAAAATGTGCAAGATTGATAAAAGCAGAGTATCAGTAATTAGAAGAACACATACAGTGGTGCAGTTTCTGCAGTTCAAACCGAGTGGTTTTCTTAGAGCTACAAGAGGAAACTGATAAAAACCTGAGCGCTGAACAGGGAAACCACAGTTGTCAGCTGCTTCTCTTTTCCTGTCAGCATTCGCTTTCACTTTACCAACAATCTATCAATTTAATGTGAATTGATGATTACATTTAATTCACAAAATCATAATAACTTCTGCCAAGGAAGTTATGTTGGTTCGTTAGTTTGTTAGTAAGCAGAATTACACAAAGACTACAAAACACATTTCCAGTTAAATGTTTAATAGGTCCAGTTATAATTTCGAGTAGCTGATGTGTAGCATTTTGTAAAGTTCATTTTAAAATGAAAATAAGGGAAAATGTGTAGAAGACAATTAAAACCCTGACAGTTGGAAAACAATAATTTCAGAAGAGTGAAGTATTTTGTTTAACACTTAATTTTTCAGGTGTTTGTTCTGTAACTGTGCATCAGTTCAGTCTGTGGGATGAAAACAGTTGAACAGCGACGACAGTAAACTGATGATGTTGTTACATCTGCTTGTCTAAATCAGGAAATTGAACTTCCTGTCAACAGACACACACACACACACACACACACACACACACAGCGCAAACGCAGAAGTAAAAGAAATGCCTGGTTTACAGGAACAAATGATCGAGAGGACTTTCACTGTTCAGATGTAAAGGTAACTGTACAACTTATTGAAATCAATTACCCTTGATATTGATATATTGTTTAAAAACTTTTTATACATTAACTGCTGAGATATGTCGGTGTTTGATTTTATATTGACAAGAGCCACAATGCAATGTGGTGAATTTGTCGCTTCCATGTTTGAGTGACAGGATGTGTTTTTAAAACTATGATCAAACGATTGTTTCATAAAGGGTTAGTTAAACCTAGTGATAGATTATATCCTTAACTGAGTTTTGTTTATATATATGATCATTTTCTTAGTGAAAATAAACAGATCGTCAGTGTTATCAAAGCAAACAAGGCAAAGAATTCTAAAATCAAATATTGAAATGTGGATTGTGTATCATTACGTATAGCTTACGTGTTCCTCTGCCTGGTGTAGCTACAGCAGAACATGGTGAGCAGTTCTGTGACACATCATGGAAATCCCCACAAATCTTCATTTGGCATTTCCCAAGCATCATTTAGTGTCACAGTGGGAGTTCTACTCAATACAAACTTTGCTGAAATAAGTTATACTTCATCATGTATACATACAATTTAACTTGTCACAAAAAAAAACTTGCTTGTCATGCTCTAGAGTTGTTATGACCTTATAACTAGCTTATTATGCATTTATATCTAATTACAGTTTTACATTTCATTTTATTGGTCTAAAGACAATTTATTTTATAATAAACCACTTAACTAAATAAAAGTACATCAAACAAATGTTCAATGTGGTGCCTATAGATAAAATACATTTATCTTCTTATAACAGCATATTTCCAAATATACTGATGACATACGTTTTTATATATTATAAATATATTTTATATAAAACTTCTGTGAGTATTTATGTTAATGCATTTGCTGTTGTTAATTTGGTTTAAAATGAGAAATAAATGTATCTGTATTAAGAGTAATTAACATAAAGCAATGGATCAAGAGAAATGACATTATATTTGTCAAGATAATCTTAAAAATGAATTTTGATTTTACACTGTTTAGTTCCTGTAGTGTCACTGGAGCAGCGTACGAGATGATCTGAGAGGAGCTGACAAACTCACTTATGTTCTTATGTTGTATCATTATTATTTATCTTATTAAATTTAGCTTTACTAAAAGTGTATTGTTGATTATATATATTCTATTATCTTAACCATTTTTTGTTGTTGTTTTTTCTATTATTGAATGTTTATGTTTACATTTTTATCCATCTTTAACATTCTATGTTTTGTCGATCACCTAAAACGCATTTTCCATTGCCTTTGATTTGTTTGAAAGCTGCTATTTAAATAAGATTAATAATACTTCCTCTTGTTGTTGCACGTGTTGCTGTCGTCATCAGGAGTAACCATGGATCTCAGTGAGGAGGAGTCAGCTCCTCTGGTGAACAGTGACCGCGGAGGCAGCCACAAGTCCAGTACGAGCACTGGGCCCAGTTTACACGTGAACCTCTACTTCTTCCCTGCAACAAAGGACGCAACAACAATACACATTTCCTGTGGCCAAATCTCTGCTGAACATGTCTGCATCCAAGCAGGAAAGAAATGTGGTAAGGTGATCATAATGGAGAATCATGACTTTGACCGTGTGCAAGATAAACTGTGATTTCTACGTCTATTCTCTTTGTACATTCCTTTCATTTCTGCTCATTCAGTTTTGATTCAGATTGATCAATTTGGATTTGACTCTCGCTGGGTATGAAGAAAAAAGAAAAAACAACAGGCGACTGCGCACACATACTGGCCTTAGATTGTTTTGTTTATTTACTAACTTTCAATTTGCAACTTACCATTTCTTTGCTGTGTTGAGAACCTGTTCGTGACGCCAATTTGTGATGGAATTTTTCCGGAAGCTGGTGAAAGGAGAACTCAGGCAGCAGCTGATGTCTTATGCAGAAGATTTTAATGTAGACTTGATGCATCAAGGAGACCAGAAGGTGGAACAATGTACAAACACTAACAGAGTAACATGAGCAACTGTCACCCCCAAGTCTGAAGATGTCTCCCACAGCCTCCGCATATATCTTCCTCTACTTACGTCACCCATTCCAACAGCACATCCACGAATGTCTAGAATTGCTGTCACTCTCTATGTTACATGTAGGTGTTGGCATCCTATTGGCTAGTAAAGCCTAAAGTATGCATTCCTAAATCAAGTTGTGTCCTCACTTCTTGCCACTGGGGAAATATTCAAAAGAACTGAAGTGGGTGCCTCTCTGTGTGGGGCATCTGAGTTAGATATGAAAGTCCATGAGCGTAGACACCACAAAGCACTGTTGGTTGGTCCTTTATCTATGACCTGACGTTGAGTATTGCTTGGAGAGTAGTGAGTGTGTGTGGAGTTAGACCGGCTCTATTCTCATAATTTATTGTAAGTCACTTTGGATAAAAGCGTCAGCTCAATGAAATGTAATCTAATAATGGCATTGTGCAGATGTAATGTGTGAGGATGGTCAAAAATTCTTCAACAGAGCCCATTACCCACACTAGGCCAGAGATGAGACGCTGATTTTAATGTCCTTCTCCAGGAATCCTACCAGTGTACCTGGGTCTTTTTGGGTTGGCGTCGTCCGACTTCTCATTTTGGTATCCTCCATCGCACATGTTCAACACAGATGAAAAGCTACAGGTCCACTTCAGAGTCAGGTAGGACGAAAACTCCCTGAGGAATCATACAGTCACTCATTTACTTCAGAAAACTACACGTTAACGTCAACGTATTTCATGGAATCAAATGATTCAAAGTTTAAAACAGGGACTTTGTGAATTCTTAGCATTATGGTTGTCTGCATAAGATGATGAGTGATGGATTTCTTTTTGGTTTGCAGATTTTTCTTTGGAAACTGGTTTGGTAAAGGACCAAGAACATCGTACCGCTACGGTCTGAGCAGAGACAGCAACACTCCGGTGCTCGACTGCAGTGTCATTGACTATCTCTTCGCTCAGGTAAAGCAGAAAATGTGTAATTGATCAAAAATCAATTTCATTCATTCACTCAGAGACAAAATGCTGGTTTTATATTCTATTTTATTTGAATATTGCATGATACACTTGAATCAAATATATATATATTTATAAAAAAATATTTTATTCTGTGAATGTTATCAATATATATATTTTTTGGGTTGTGCCAACTTTTACTGTTGTAAAAATGCAAATGGTGAATATTGCAGATTGTTGCAAGGTTTGCAGCCAGAAACAATTGCATGCATTAAATACAGTGTCACTCATTTCTTTTGTCTCCCAGTTGCGAAGTGACTTTATTGCTAGT